>NW_027106467.1:474518-511863 GCF_000696795.3 Halyomorpha halys
TATGTAGGAAATATTTGAGCAGTCAAAAATCTAGTTGGTTCCTATGACTTTTATTTTATAACATTTCATTAATGATTAGATCATCTGATTAGATAAGTTATTTAACTATCCGAAGAAGGGAAGGCAGATTTCTTCCATGGGTTAGTCACAAAATTAATCTTATATCCTCCCCCATAAGAAAATAATTACAAATTAATTTTTACAGATAATTTTCTCTTTTAAATTTACCCGATTAGCCACAAATATGCTAGATTAAGTGTTCAAGTACTTATAATAATAATAATCTGTTTGTTTGTAAGTATGTGGCGATTGAGCAAATGGCTCAGCCGATTTTTATTTTTAATGGCTCATATTATTCAACCAGATACCCACAAATGTTTTGAAATAAGTCAAGCTCAAGATCCTAAAAATGATTGTATCAACTGTGTTCAGTCTGTCCATCTGTGCTAATATAATAATATTTTTATAAGACTAATGCTAAAGACTTGACCAATTCATAGGTTTTATTGTTTAAACTACAAAGTGATATCCCAAGAATGTTTAGAGCAATTTAATATACTAAATATATTTAGGTGGTCCATTTCTGAACATGTGGCTTTTTTTTTTTTTTGAGTGAATGGCTAAAATGAGTTCCAATTTCTAGGTCCCCTCACAAATGCATAGATTGTCTAAAACACTTCTTCATCTGCAGCCTAGCTTTGAGATTTCAGCAGGTACAATTCAGTTTTAATAAAAGTTTAGCCATAGCTGAATCTTAACTGTAAAACTGAAATGATATTTTCCAGTGGGCCAATGTAACTATTTATTTCAAAAACTGTTACTTAAAAATAATCGTTAGTATGCAACTTTATCAATTATATGTGTTGAATAAACTTTCTTGATAATATTATACTGCTTATACTAATCAACATGATACGGCTTATATTTAAAATAAATTATAGAGTAGGAAACATCTAATGCAAAGGTTTCTGCAGGGGTAAACTAATCTACATATAATATGAAAGAGGATAATATCTAATGGTGTTTTATCATTGAAAAGTATTTATAATAAAATATTATACATATCAATAAAAGAAAAAATATGTTACCCAAAATTTTCAGCTGTAATGAACAGATAAAAAATAAAAAATTAGGACACAAAAATCCCTCATACTAAATGCATTATGTTTCAATACAATAATTGGTAATAATCTCAGCTCTTCGGCTGAGTAATTAGATAGTTATAGTAAGCCAATAATATATTAATTACCTGAAGGGGATGGGAGGTTTCGGGTTGACGGTGAAGTAGAGGAAGAGTGAAACAAGCTCCCTGTCTGTGAGGAGTCCTGATTGAGCGGGGCCTTGAGCAAATTCCTCGACGGTCATCAGGGGGAACCTGATGAGCGACAGCCCCTTCCCCAAGAGCGAACGCATGTTCTCAGGCACGGCGGCCACCTGCTCGCGGTTGCACCGGTTCTCGCACCACCTGTCTTCGAAACGTCACACTCATTAAAATATAACAGTCAAAGAAAAGTATGATTCATTGTTAAAAAAAAATAAATAAAAAACACAAAGCCAAACTTATGATTATTGACATTTAACTCCATCTAAAAATTTAATATAAAACTGTAATTATTAATCTTAACCTGATTGAACGTTTATTCTTTCAGTAAAATTATCTTACGTATGGTCTGCTAAGAAATGTAATGACCATACACTGACAAAGTAGTTTTGAGATAATAGAGTTTGATGTAATTTTGTAAAATTTCCAATTTCCGCATTCTGGACTGTTCACTTGTATTTAATTTAGTTCTTCTTTCTTATTATTTTTCATTTTATTTTACTACTTTTTTTTACAGCTATAATTAAATTCAAAAAATAAACCATTACATTTCTTTTTCTGAGAGATCACTTTTGCATTTAGGTCACGGTTGTTCTATCATTGGAGTCAGATAGATATGTGTTTGCAGATTTAGAATCCACTGTCATATTGATTTAAAAATTATTATTATTTATTACTCGCTACTTTTGGATTTTTTAAAAATCAAAATGACAGGAATCTGCAAACACAAAAATCTATTGTGTTGCAGGCCTACCTTCTATGCCATAACCCCTGATGAAGACCTGAAATTCAGGTCGAAACGTCGGCATAAAATAAATAAATATGGTTTTGTTTATTTATGTTGTTCTTTGCTGACCGCACCCCCCGACAAACTTCTCCAATCATTAATCTACGGTCAACTATCTACACCTCATTAAAAATCTATATAAGTAGTTTTACAAGTCACACCCTTCTATAGATAATATATCACATTAATATTTTTCTCAATAGTATCTAAAATATAATAATTTTATATTCACTTTTTTAAGTGTAAATAAAATATTTTTTTTTTTTAATCATTAAACCAAGATATTTTTTTGGATACGAAAAGTTTAAAAGCCCATAAAAATTTATATATTATTTTTCAAAAAAAAAAATATAATCTTTTCACATTTACTACTACCCAATAAGTATTAAAAATTAATAAAACAAAACTTTTTTAAACCTTTCAACTCTTGGCCTATATAGAGTTAATAAATTAGCACCCATTTATAAATAAACCAGTGTACTGAGAGGTTTATTTATTTCACAAATAAAAAGTTACGAAAAAATCTAATCAAAACTAACAATAAATGTGTTAAGGTATTATTTATGAATAATGACCTCATAACAGCTTGAAACAAAGTTGTTTCCCTTATGTGCAGAGTGTCTCGTTCCAAAACAGCACACAAAGTTTCCAAGTCAACATCAGTAAAACCGTCAGCTGAAAGTGCCTCAGAGGTAGTCTTGTCGATTGTGTCTAGGCAAAGTGAAGCCAATTGGGGTTCATCGAAGAGGCGGGCTTGAGTCAACAGCATGAAAGCATTGTCCGCACTCAGGTTAGACTAAGCAAAGTTACAACAATAGAGAAGCAACAATAATTATAACATCATATATGTATTTACTGAAATTTAAATTGAACCTTTAAAAACTCGACACAGTGACGCTCTAGAGCAGGAACTGCATACTTCTTAGCAGTATATAATGTGGTCATGACAGACTCAGGTCCAATTTGTACTTCGTCTGAGTACAGAAACCTATAATATATTACTAAATTAGAATTTTGAAAACTTAAAAAATTAAGGACTACTCAGATCTAGAAGACAGCCTTAATGGTAGTTTATACAGATATAGGGCTAGGGCTATATATTTAAACAAATTCTTTATTATATCTTAGAGCATTAACTTTCAATTACCAACCTACTGGTGTCTCTAAGTTTTCTATAGATTGGTGAACTTGTGTAGAAGTTATCACTACGTTATGATTTTTAAAAAAAACTTGTAAAGACCAGAGGATGCGAAAATAATCAACAAAAAACTTTTTTTTTTCTGTAGCTATAAAAATTTTATTTTAGGATTTCTCGAGGTAGGAAAACAAATACAAATTTTTCACGCCAAAATACAGAAATTAAATGAAACATAACATTAGTTATTCATAGAATTCTTTAATATTTTGTATTTATCCATTGTTTTTTATTGATAAAAATGAGGACTGGTTCTTTTTTTTCTTCTAATAAACAAAATTAAAGATACTTTAGAGGAAGATTTTTTTTTTAATTTGCATTTATGCCGTCAATTTCAATGAGAATAAGACCTATCTGATATATAAGAACACTAAATTTTATATCAATTTAACCAGTTTAATAAAAATCTTTAAGAGCCATATCTGATTAAGTCCGAAAAAGTTGTTTTAACATCCCAGGCAAAAACCTGCTCTAAATAAGTAATTTTAGTTTTGTACGACTTTTGGTTATTGAGCAAGGCTGTTCACACACAGACAACCAGACCATTTTGTGAGACTTAGTTATTTACAGGCTGGGGAGCTCAAAATATATATATTTCCGTTGAAAAATCAAATTCAAATAATTATCGCAAAATTATGCCAAATCGCAATAATTATTATTTATTTCATATACAGGCAAGTGAAAATAAAAAAGAGGGGTATTTCAATATGTTTATACAAATAAATAAAATAATAAATACTTGATAAAAAGCAAATACCTGAGGAGAGCTAAGAAAGCGGTAGGTTCAACATCAGGCAACTCCACCTCCGGTGCACGAGTGGCTAATGTCCCATTGAACATTGCATCAAATACAGCACTTCCAGCAGTAAGAATCAGTTTATGAGCTGGAATACGCTGTACTCCAGGATCTTTTCCCACAAGAAAATGTACATCACTCAGGATTTCATTGTTAAAAAGATATGAAAATCTCTCTTTCAACGAGGATTTTGAAGCTTGCCAATTGTAACCACCTATTTCTTCATGGGCAACAAGTTGCTGTCCAGCATCTTCGGTAGGTTCTTCTGATAATTGTTCCTCAGTTACTGGCTCCCATGATTCTTCTTGATGAGTGCTTCGCAGGTGCCTCTCATTGGCACGTGGTCTTACACCTCTCTCCATGGTACTGAAAAAATTAAATTAAAAAATATATTTTTCAACTAATATAAGTTACAATACATTAAAAAGTTGGGATAGTTTCATACTAAAAACAATGATTAAACATGAAATTACTTTATAACATCTAAGCCAATGGTTTGTAAAGTCTTTCTGGTAATGGTGGACTCTTGGTTGCATTTTATAAGAAACGTCTGAGATTCCCTTATGCTTTGTTTCAATTTATCAAATAATTTGAGAAGAAAGGAAAATCATTACAGAAATTAAAGAAAAACTACCAATGAATAAATAATTTATCAACAAAAAGTAAAGTATACTAATAAAAGTCATGGCGATCTCACAGATCAAATCTTGCACCAAAATTAATTTTTAGCCTACATAAATTGGATCAAGGACAATTTATTTTTCTATACAAGGTTTCATCCTAAATGCTAGAATAACCAAGAGTGCAAGATAATGTAATGTTGGCAATTGGAAACGACAACTTTGACACCTCATTTTTCATTTGCTTCATCTTCATATTACTGACATCCTAAGTAGAGGTAGAAATAAGTACTGGATTGTTTATTTTTCATGCAAAAAATGCATTATCTTTAGATTGACTTTATGAATAAAACACATTTTTGGAAGAGAAGCAAGAATTGATATACAGTCTTAGATTCACAATTAAATGGAACAAAAATTAGTTTAAATAAAAAAGTAGAAGTTTAAATTAATGAGATTAATATCTTAAATCCAGCATGTCTAGACATTGGTTGTCATCTGTCATCTAATGCAAATGTACAGATTTTTCAATTTTCAATAGTGAAAATGCAGTATTTACTGTTTTGTTAGCTCAATTTAATATCTATTTTAAGTTTGCAATAAATGAGGTATTTTCGTGTAACATGAAGACTGAAAAAACAAAATTGTTGACATCAAAAGTGTTTGTTAAAAATTTTCAAAATTGTTTTGTACCTCGTACAAACTTCTAAATATTGTATGAATACTAGCATTTTACTTCGAACAGCAACACTGCCGTACTACTGCTCCACATAAAACGTAAAGCCAAATTGCCACTAAAAGTAAAAAAAAAAAAAAAAAAACCTGCATCGACTAAACTGGACATTACAAACACCTACAGGTCCACTTTTATTCTAGAGCTATGTTTTCGAACATTTTTTGACCTTGGTAGTCCTTCCAATCTTTTCTACCGCTTGGTATAAATTATTATATTTCGTGAAATTTGTTATTGAGAGTATTTTTATTTTCATTATGAATTGTACAGGGTGGACACGCATTCACATCACATAATGAAACTCGCTTAAACGTCTCGCCGGAGATAAAACTCATTAAACACTGAATATAGGAAACCAATTAAAATGATTCAATTTCGATGAAAGATCCAAAGGATTTCCCATAAAAGAAAACTGTTTTCCGTGTTTTATGTTCCAATAAGCAATTTAGCACCTAGGGCGTAGCTAAGCGAGGCGAAATTCCCTCCCCCCTCCCCCCCCACAACGGCTCAAAATTAACACACTATACACTTAGGCTTAGGATAGTCATCGTCTCAATATATATATTTTATCTTAACTCCTCTTTGAAGACTGTGTGATTTCAGTGTTTTTCTACATATTTTCAGACATTTGTAGAACTCGGCGATACATAAAATCGTGGTTTGCTTGATATTTGTAATAAAAACTTCCGACACCGTTACTTGTACCGATCGATAACAAAAAAAAAAAAAAAAGAGGGAAAATATTGCGTATAAACTCCCGATCCAATTGTTAGTACTGTACTAAATGGAAATTAAAGAAAAGAGTAACGGGGAGGTATGGTATCGAATCTTATAAAAATCATTTTTTTCCCAAAATTTTTCAAGTTTAAACAGTTGGTTATAAGAGAAATACTTTAAGAAAAAATAGGAATGAACCAGACTCCTTCATAATACAATTATTTTAAATTAAAACTGTGAGAGTGAATTTGAAGAATGGTTGGCAGTTAGACGGTGGTGGATGTTGCGCCAGGTATTTTATGGTCGAGTGAATCTGCAGCATTGTCAGTAACATTATATTTGCGTAAATATAAGAAATTGTCGGTACAGTTAAATTTACAATTTATTCAAAATCCACTTGTGACAGTCGATAATGACTGAAAAATTTTTCATCCGATCACTCCAAAAATGGTTAGGTTGAGGATGGAATATTTTTTTTCTCTGTCAAATCTTCTATCTCCATCAAATTCATTTTATTGAATTTAGAAAGAAACGGAATTATATAATAATACAATAGCAATCACTAAATAACAGATCCAGTTGGAATTATGGAGGCTTCCTTTTATGGTTACCTACTTAAACGTGGATTTGCTCTAAATCTCAGTTTAACCGGCTATCATTGGCCGGTAAAGTTTACCGTCAGATTTGAAGATTAAACTTCACTAATCGTAGTTTAAACTGTGATGGTGCAATCGGCCCTAAGTATCATAGTATCAAATAGTAGTATCGGATGCAACGTTATACGAATACCGGCAAATGGTAGTGAGTTCCATGAAGTACTGCTCAATGATTAATAAAAGGTCTAGCCCCGAAACAACTATCATATCAAATAAAAATTATCGAAATGATCCTATCTACAACTACTCAGAGTATCATTCGGGACCTTGTGATACGACTGGAATATCCGATACCGATATCAATACTTGATAGAGTTAAGCAAAATCAGTAATCACCAAATACCTAAAGTATCCAATTCCAAGTTGTCCCTTTGACAAAAAAACCCGTATGCCTGAATAAAATTATATAGTATCAAACAAAAAGCGTCGATTTTCACTTGTGTAAATAGATAAATGAGGTCATTCACTGGATAGTTTCCAGTTGAGGTTTGCATCTAAAATCGCATTATGATGTCTCAGTTTATGGCTTCAGGTTATAACTCTAAACAAAAGAAATATAATTTCAACAAGTTTGGAATTTGGGCCAAACTAATTTCATAATATCTCCACTAGATTTGTTTTCTTAGAGAAGTAAAAGACTCCATACTTCAAAACAGATGCTTATAAAAGTTCAAAGCCAGGAACATTTTCACATTACTAATGAACATAGGTAAATAAAAAAATTAATTAAATTAGTGAAAACTACAAAACAAACCTAAATACATTCATTGTAATTTATACAAGAATACTATTAAACACTGGAATCATAAATATACATAATTTAAAAAGAAATAAGTTCAAATGTACCAAACATCATCTAACTAAGAAGTCAATAATTGATTCATAGACAATCATACCTGAAAGAAATGGTTCTTACTAAACAATTACAATTCAAATTAATCACGGTAGACTTAAATATAAGCCATCATAAACTGAACAAAAAATTTGGATTGTCTTCTTAGAGATAAATATATAAAACTGTGATTAATAAAAAAATAATGAAAATTATTGTTGCTATCACAACTACCAACTCCACAAATGCTCAAAATGTTCCTACCATGATAGCCAACCTTTTTGGTTGAATCCTCTTCTTGCCATTATAATACCATTAACTCATAAAATATTCTTAAAATAAGTTTCAATTAATTAGAAAAGATATATTATTTAAAATGGGTCATAAATAAGCAGATGTGTCAAATAATCAATTTATTAATTTTATGGTACAGGTTACCCATCATAAAAAAAGTAAATAAACAGACTTTAGTTAAAACTTTTAAGTTTATACTTAAAAAACAAAAATTCATAGAACTTTTTTTTTCAAACTAATTAACAAACTTTTCCCCATAATAAATGTTGAAACATTTCATAAAAACAAATTAAAACCATATGTCTTAATAGATAACATAAGAATAAACAAAATAGAATGGTGAGAAAATTCTATTAAACTTTAACAGGACTATTGTTTATTTGTACCAAAATTAACGAACTGGAAGAAGATAGTTGACCGTATGAAGTAGATTGTGGGAAGATAGTTTGGGTGGTGGACAATTAAGGTATCAAAATAGTATAAAAAAAAGTACAAAAAAAGCTTTTTTTTAATTTTTTTTTTTTTTATAAATCTTATCAGTAACTAGGAAAAATTATGGTTTCTTAATTTATTAATTGTTGATTTTTTTATTTTTTACATGCATGTTTTTGAAACTTAAAATTAGAAATAAATTTCAGAAAGGTTGATAGCTGTATAAATAAATGATGAAAATTTTGTGTTCACTTAATTGATATCTCAATTACCTAATTAAAAATCATATTTTTTAAATAAATATATTGGAAGATCATAACAGTCAGAGAATAACTAAAGTCCAATATATTATCAATAACATGATAATATTATCTTTTTTACCAATGATATAACAATATACTTTCTTCTCGCAGCATTGAGATGATCACTAATAGACTAAAAGAAGTTTTCAAAAAATTACTAAGGTACCTTAAAAAATAGGAACCCTAGTTCTCACAACACAACTTAAATATTTCCTTCGAATAGTTTTAAATGATATTCCTTTTGCAAAATTAAAAAAATAAAAAAATAAAAGGAGTCATGTTAAATAATAAACAGCTTTTCAACCAGCATATTACTTAAAATTAGAAAACACCACAAAAATAATGTACCAAATATTTCCATATCTTAATAAAAAAAAAATCAAAACTATCGTCCGAAAATAAATTAATTCTCTATAAATCGGTACTAAGAACTATCATAACACATGCCTGTCCCATACAGAGCTTCGCTATTTTAACTAACTTAAAAAAACTACAAATATTCTAGAACAAATGCCTAAGGATTGTGGTAACTATTCATGTTACACATGAACTAAAATGCATTTAGAACTAAATGGCATATAGATACCATTCAAGAATACATGTACAAATTGCCTCATAATTTCTTTCAATCTTGCCCAACTCTATAAAAACCTTCACTAATGTAAATAGGAAATTATACAATAACAAATCTCATAGATATAAACATAAGTGAACTTAACGTACTTGATTTAAAAATCATTTAGCAGAAAGAAAATTTTTTCCTCCCAACACAGTTTTAAATTTCAATGGCTCTGAACAGAATTAAGTTAATAAAATTTTAATGGAGCTAGTATACTCTAATAATGTACACAGCCAGTGTAAGGTTACCTGCAGACTCCATGTTCATCTCCTAACACTCTGTTAAACTTGCAGTCAAAATAAGAATCAGTACAACAAATTAGTTGATGCGAATGGAGTAGTAAAAAAGGTGTATCTTCTGTACTAGGTTCAAAGTAATGATGTAATCAAGTACAATGTTAATCTGAACTTATTCTACAGGATGTTTCATCTTTCTTCCACAGCATTAATTGCCAAAAGCCACTGGATATGTGTTATCATGCTTTCCACATCTGACGAGCTGAATTTTTCATTTTGGTGTGTTATTAAACTCTCTAAAGTCTATGTCTAAAACTATTGAAGTCTATGTAAGCCCAGTTGATGAGAGCCCAGACACAAGTTACCATATATCTATAACAGTTAACACATAACCACATATGCAGTGTAGTTCAGCTGCTATGAAAGAAAGATGCCCAGCATACCTCAAATCAGGTATCACTTTGAACAACATTAAAATTTCATTAATAAAGTAGTTGGAACTTGTATTAATTTAATTATTATAACCTAAGTAATTCGTATCAATGAAAATTTTTAGGTGTGAATATCTCCGAAGCAAGCGCTGCTGACATACCTTCATAGGGAATTTCTTAATTGTTTTGTGAACCTTCATTCATAGTTTCACTAAATACATTTAACCCTGATTAACTATTTATATGAATCATGACCAAAACTAATGGCAATACATAAATACAAAACATCTAATGCACTGTTTCAATCTTAGTTTTGTAACACTATCTTATAATTAAAAAACAAATGAAAAAGTTATACACAGTATTCGGCAATAGATCATTCCAAGAAAACAAACTATTAAAAACATTGTGAGATCGGTTCAATTAAGAATGATTAATGAGTGATAAAACTATTATTTACCTATAAATACCATAAATAATCAAATTAAAGTTCTAGAATTTACAATTAAGTAAAACATTACCCTTAACCATTAGAATATAAGAACTACAAATGTCACAATTCATAATTTTAGTTAGATTAGGTAAGGCTATTAAACAAATAATGAAATAGGTTTAGTCTGTGACAACCGACTATGAAGAAGATTAATCTTCAGGATTACTATGATCCTAGAATTGTTACTAATAAGTTGATATCATTTCGTTTCATCATCTCATCAATTATATAAAAGAAGTACGTTTCCTTTTAATATGAAAATAATTTAATACAAATCCATGGGTTTGTGTCAAGAATACTTAAAAAAAGTAACCATAAAAACTTACCCTTAAAGAAGGGAATGCCGAGCACAGCAGGCAGGTGAATCTAGCAGCCAATCGATCCAAAAGCCACTGCTATCTCAAAGGGGCGGGGGAAAAACGGTCTGTTATTTTTTTTCTTTATAAAAACTTAAACTTTACAGTAATGAAACAGGGGTCAGTTTGAACAGAACTGTTTATTCTGGTGTTTATCGTGCAGTACACACACTTTGATTTACACTGAGATGTAATTATCTAGTCACTTCAACAATCTCAACCGCGATGGGGACTATCGTAATTATTATGTAATGTAATTTTTTTATTTGGTTGAATGTTGAATATTTTTTAAAGAAAAAATATTACCATTAACTTTTAACTGTCCCGACTTAATGTTGATGGCATGCTGGTGCTCAGTGGAGAAAAATATTAAGTTTTCTGTTTAACACGAAGTACTTTCAGACAAATTTCCTTTAGGCTATTTGCATTATTATAGTTTTCAATATTCTCACCATATCTTCCCACTACCTGATTTCCAGGCTTCCATTTTACTCTGAAATTCATTTTACCCATTAAAAATATTTATCTTCTTCAAAGTATCTTCTCAAGAATATCTCTTAAGATTTCCCAGAAATTATTTTTTAATTACAAGGGGAATCATTTGTTGGAGGATACAACTCTATAATCGTCCTAGTTCTTTGATTTATAATTGTATTATCCTAAAATTTATAAAATCCCATGTTGTAATTTTATTTTTAAGCCTCTTTTGTACTAGTATCAATTATCCAACTTTTGCTCCTGTTGATTTGTCCATTCCGCTCCAGATATTAAGATATTCATCCCAAAGATTTCTTCTCCGTTTCCCTTCTTTATTGTTTCCGATAAGACTACTAAATCTATACTAGGAATTCCTGGAGTTAAGTGGAAAGATGAGTCGGAAGAAAATTTAGCTGGACATGATATTAGGGAAAACGAAAGTCTAAAATAGAGGAGTGGAAACAATTTTTTTAAAGAGATTTAGGTAAAGAATACTAGGCCGCATTAGTGGAAAATTTCTTTTGAAAAACCAAAGAAACTTCTAGGCTAACAATTTTATCTAATATTCTAGGAGCTATTATAACAACTTTTTTACAATTGACAATATTAGCCATTAATATTTAACCAATATATCCTTCTAATAACTTTGAAAATTTCATGTAATGATTTTACGTTCCAGAAGAAACAGATTTTGTTAATGGAACTGGGATGATAAAGAGCATGAAGTGTTTAATAGTGATAGGGGATCGGTATAAAATTAGTATATTTGTTTTAAAGACGAATCGACTTGGGTATAATACCTTGTGATTGAAAATTGTAAAATGAGGTACATTTAATTAGATTTTCCTTCTTAATGGACTAGTTGCCGTAATGTTAGAGAAACAAAGAGAATGTTGCACGATAAGGATCAAACGATAATTGTGTTTTAAATTAATAATTAATATGATATATTAATGAACTAACAAACGAAAACATTTGCAACTTAATAGAAAAGTATTAATGAATTTGATTTTTTTTCCTGTAAAAAGAAAACTAACTTTTTGGTAAAGTTTAATAATAATTAAAAGAAAGCAATAATATTGTCAAAAATAGTTGGTCTGTACCTAATAATATGGCTCTGTGATACTCCTAGGACCCGCTGTGGTTGATAATTATTTGTTCTGTTACTTTATCCGTGAGTTAAGTGTGGGTTCGAGGAGCCTTCCGGTGTGAGGCCACCTTAGAGTGGAAAAATCTGGCGGTTGCACTTGACTGTGAAAACAACCGTTGTTCAAGAAACAGTACTTCCTTAGAAAGAACTGAATCCTTTACCCTTCATGGGCTACACCGATACAGATCTTCAGTTTCTGAGCCTGGGCATAGAACTTTCTCGATTCATTTCTCTGATGCTTTCATGTCCTCAGTTGCAAATAGATCGAAAATTTCTTGTAAACAATTTTCTAATACGACGTTCTTATGATATAAATGTTCTCATTGTCTCTGGAACAAAACACTTCTCTAACTCGCCAATTAATTTTTCGACATTGCTTTTTACATTTAAAAAATAATTTTAAAATCCAAGAACAGTTGAAGAACCACTCGCTGAACAGTTACAGTGGTTCAAAAAAGTCTCCATTCGAGATGTATTTAAACGTATTACTCATTCAATTTTACAGGAAATCTTAATTTTGATTAATTTGAATTAGAATTAAATTAATTCTAACGATACACAGAAGTATCAATGATCATAATAGTCTCTTCGCACGCAATGAAATGTTTTCAACCCACAGATTAATTCCTAAACTAAATATATTTATTCATTATTTTCGGTTTAAAGTTATCCAGAGAGGATTAAATATTAGCGGCTTCTACATACATGTTACGGAAAAACCGAACAATTCACTCACAACCATACATGGTAGTAATAGCTATGAAGAATACACTCAGTTGGGCACTTATTGTTTTTCAGAGGACGCTCACGCTTACTTCAAAAAAATAAATAAATAACCCTGTTTTCTTATAACCCATGAAGCTTTCTTCATTTTCCCATGTTTCTTGAATAACAGTTGTACAAGGAGGTGATATTTTTCATGATCATGCTGGGGAATATCGGATACTACTTCTGGACACACAAAAAAAAGTTAAAACTTGTCAGCTTAAAGTAAAACATCAAGAGAAGTAAATAACAGAAAAGTTTTAACTATAATTCCGAAAAAATTATACCCGCTACCCGTTTCCAAGCCTTCACGGGCTACCAGTTGTAAACCGCTGCTCTAAGGGGACCCTTACACGGTCAGTCGAAATGACAAACATCATCCCGACTCACGCTTACTTGTAAATGAGGTATCGAACAGTGGCCATCTTGTGCAATGCATCTTTCGATTCGTAATAAATAGGAAGAATGTTTGCCATTAATTTGTAATTTTACTGCAAGAACAGTGAAAAACGCGATATAAATGAAGCACTCACTTCCTCGTTTCTACTTTCTCCACTTCAAATTTTAAAATGTTTTTGGTAATACATCAGTATTCCCCCTATACGATCAGTTTAAACCTTCATCTTTGGTTTTACTGGCTAACCATACAGGAGAAATTATTGACTTATTATGGTGGTCTTTATTAATGACCTATCTGACAAAGAAAAGTGTTTTAAATATTCCACATATTGTACTGTTGTAGACTAGGGCTACTTTACTAGCTTGAGGCCAGGAGGTCTGGACCAGGCTGGCGTACTCTGGAGCAGGCACCCTGTCGGATGTGGATCAGGAGGGGTGGACCTACTCGACGTATAAGCCGTCGGATAAGGTGTAGCCCCATCACTAAGGCGCTGGGTTGTACCACAGTCTCAATGTGTGTGTTGGGGTATTTCGAGCCAAGCCCAGCGTACTACTCCACTGCTGCCGCACCCCCATATGCCACAAATCGCTAGGCAGGGGGTTAAAAAAATCAACAATGATAGAAGTGTGCAAAACACCTTAACGTTTTCATAATTTATCCCTCTTTACCGCTTGGCGATGTAAATTTCTTTCTAAAGTACAATCACGCCTCCATGCTTCTCTGTCCTTCACCAGACGGCTTCTCTCTTCTTAGGAAATTAGGAAGTCTTATTTAATACTCAGCTCTCATGTAGTTCTGGGCCTACCTCTAGGCCGCTCCTCTTTTACTTGGACCTCATAAGCCTCTGGCAATAAAATAATTTGGCACTCTAAGAAGATGAACAAAACCACCTCTGTTGGGATTCCTCCATTACATTTTGTTCTGGGTTTACATCAAAACTGGACTTCATTGCTATGTTCCTAATGCTGTCCTTTCAGTTTCTGTCTTCCACCTTTCTCAAGAATCACATTTCCATTGCCTTGATTTGTCTTTTATGCTTTGTTGTTGTCCAGGGGGCACAGAAAAATATGCAAATAGTGGTACTGAGCTGAACTTTTGTCCCCTTCCTCACTTTTTACTTTAAGGCCCAAAACAATTATTCTGACGTTTTACATGCCTCTGTATTAGTTAGTGCAGCCTAACACATGAAGGTGGGCCCTAGATACTTGAATGGTTTGACTTCTTTCTATTAATCCTGAGTACTCCTATTGCTATCTTGCCATTTTTGCTGATCCCTACTGCTCAACAGTTCAAATTCCATCTCTTAACACCACTTCTTTTTTTAAACCCTAACTACATTTGAACTCTTTCTTGTGCAACAAGGAACCCAAGTAGAATGTTTTAGAATATTATTCACACGGCATTATATCAATAAAATCTCAATTTCTTAACTTCACAGGTATAGGTATTGCTTTTAAATTGAATAATTCTCTGGTTGAAATGTTCTATTTACCTCCATTTTTGCAGTTTGAAAGAGGTTTTCAAATTTCCTAACCTTTTGGATTTCCAAATTATTGGAGGAGGTTACACCATCCCTCTACTACTCCTCCCACACTAATATCCTTGCAGGGGGAATAGTAATTTACTTGCTTGGAAAATGACATATTGAGGCTGTGTTGGATTGGAGGCCAACTGTCACCATGAACTAAATGTTTGACAGGATTCTAGGTCATGCTATGTCCTATATCAATACTTATTAATAACCTTGATATTCATTATTATATAAAAATCATCTACACTGTTATTCCAGTTAATTAATTGAAAGCCTAATGTTGAACATTTGATGAAGATTCTCATGTAAGGCCCTGTGAAAACCTTTACTACTGTATATGTCTTTCTATTATCAATTAAACCAATCATATAGGTTTTCCACCTTTCTCCATCCAGTTAATATACTCTTACCTGATTATCTGAACTGTTGTAGTTTAATTTATTTATTTTTTATTTCACCTTCCACTGTTAGGCAGAACTTTCAACTGTTTTAATTTTTTTTGTATCTTAAATGAGAAGCCTGGTACAGCCGGACTGGTTGCACATGTCTAAGGCCAGCTCCGAGGCAAATAGTAACAAAAAAATAGGATAGGTAGATGGAGTTGAATGATGAGTGTATAAAAAGATATAGATGTGTAGGAGAGCAAATGTGATTGAGGCCAAACTTGATGGAAGTAACTATGGTAGCAAGTTTTGACTGAAGGGTTTGTCGGACATAGGTCAAGATTATTGAATAAACTTAGAATGAAGACTTGACAGGTTAGAAAGAAGATAAGAATACTAATAAGATTTGGTTTGAGATACTATAAACATATTTGAGGTAGGAAGTTCTATAATTCAAGGTTCTATTATCTACTTTTCATAATCATAAAAAAAAAAAAAAAAAAAAGAAGTGTTAAATGTGTTTTTATAACAGTATTGTTTTATGATTTTGATAACAATTTAAAAAAAATAATTAAAAAAGGAACAAATAATATTTTTGGAAACCAGGCAAATAATTTAACTTATATTAAGGAGTATAAAAAAAAAAATGAATATTTGTAAATAAAATTGTATGTTACAATTTTAAATTGTGCAGAGCAGGCCTAATAATTGTTGATTCTTACTTTGTTTTATTAATTATGTCCTTTGTGTCATAAACAGCATTAAGCCAATATTTTCATTGAATGATAAACTATACTATTGTTTACATAATAGTTTAATGTATGTAACAAAATTTTAAAAAATATATAGATAATCAAAAATTGAAACATATAACGTTATTCCCGTCCATGATTCATTTATTGATAGGTTGTAACTCTATTTTGACAAATATATTTTAAAAGTTTAAAATTTTTTTTATTTCTCATAATATGTATTACTAAACATTAAATAACTTAGGCAAGTTGTAAAAAAAGAAAGAAAAATAATAAATAAATAAAAACTGGCAAAACGAGGTCAGCTGCGCCAAGGAAGATAAAGGAATAGTAGAAATACTTTTTTGATCACTATACTAATATTATCTAAACAAATTAATTACATAATACATTTGTATAAAAATTAACAATAACACTAAAAAAAAATATTGTAATTTCAAGCCGTTTTTCTTGGTTTAAGCCATACATTTTGCCCATTGGATGACTGCAACGTCAGCAGCATTCCATATCTAGGATCTTTAGTTGTTCCAATTTCATAGTTGAGAAGTATATGGCATAGCGAAGCCTTCATCTCTAGCATTGCGAATTTCTGACCTGCAAAGAGATTTTTTATAATGAGTTCTTGGATTTTTATATATATATAAATTAATACAAGTATTATTTTATAATTCTATGTTTAAGAATTATCTTACATCATTATAGATAATGACTTTTCTAATGAAGGCTAGTGTGTTGACTTGACTAATGCATAAAACACAGTTGGGTCAAATACATTACACATATCTTGATGTGTAAGGAAAATACACCTAGAATTGTGTATAAACTTGCCCCCCTCAATTTTAGTATATTCAACTTTTTCTTTTAATTTTTGGCAATTATTCCTTTTTTATAGTTTAAGTCTATCATAAATAAATAATTTATATCAATAATATACTCTATAAATTGATGAGATGAGAAACTGAAAATTCTTTAATTATGCTAGATATTCTAACAAAGGATAGTCTCCTAATAATGGCTATTAACCAGGGTGGTCTACTTCATACAGTCAACTATCTTCTTCCAATAGTGCAGATTTTCTTATAACAGTCACAGATAGCGCTTGTAGTCACCTATCATCTATACTATGATCCAGGTTTACATAATAAAAGTATTTTTCCTGGGATATATAAAATTTTAGCAAAATATATCTCTGACTAAACATAACTAGCTGACCCAGCAATGCTTTGCTATCGCTATATTTGAGGATGTATATGTATCTAATGAACACAATTGATAGTTTGATATAATATATATATTAAGATATTTGTTTAGAACTTTTTTTATACCTGAGAATTCCAGGATTTAACTATCTTCTATTTGTATAGATTAAAAAATACTATTTTCAGAATAAGTTCTTTTTGATTTCTTAGATGACAAGGTAATAAACATCCTTTACAAATATATCCTTAAAACTTGTCTCTTACCTATTTCTTAGTAACAGCTGATATAGAACACCTAGTTTTAAAAGATATATCTTAATAGCCATCCATATATCCGTTAAAATATTAAATCTCAAAACTTTAATTTTTTATGATTCTTGGTTACATTTGATAATATGCATCAAAATGTCTATGGAGCTAAAATTATAAAAATATTTTTTCATTGATTTTACAATATCAACAGACAGAATAATAAATAAACATCAGTAATTCAGCAATCAACAAAAGTAAGAATATTAAAATATTTATGAACTGAATTTTTAAATTTAAATTATAAATTAGCCTTGATATGAGTAAATAATGAAGGTTTGTATGAATCATTCATTTTCCTAAATTGTTGGTTTCATTTAAAATTTTCTCAGTTCATTAAAACAAATACTAATTACTTTTACAATGGTGGAATTAAAAAGATGGTTATTAGAAGCTCAAATATATTCCTATTATTATAAGTAATAAGTTTTCTAATACAACAATAAATTAGAAATTATTCACACAATCATTTATAAAGTTTGACAAATAAAATCTAAATCTCATTTTAGGTTTATTTAAGCTTATAATAATAAACATCAGAGATTAATTAATAAGAAGTTTAGTAAAAAAAATGTTAAAGTATTAAAAATTTACTAACCTATGCAGTTTCGAGATCCAGCACTGAATGGTACATAGGAATAAGGATGTCTGTTGGCGATGTTTTCAGGAAGAAATCGGTCGGGATCGAATTGGTCTGGTTTTTTGTAATACTTCTTATTCCGATGGATACCTCCAATAACTACTGTGGCTATACTACCAGCAGGGATCAAGTAGCCACCTATTTCATGTAATATTAAGTTAATGGCTTATAGAGATTTTATATTGATTGAAAGTTCTAAAGTGGAATTGAGTTGTTTAGTGGCAAGAATTTCACGTACTGCACCAGAAGGCAGAAATTACTTCCATGGGAAGCCTTTATTCATTCTGGATGTGACGGATCACTGTGGGAAAGCCTTTTCCTCTAGCAATTACTTGGGACGACCACGAGTCTGCATCGCAAGAAGGCTATTTTTTGATTATATAAAACTAATTTTTCATTCTATCTTTGAGCTCATTATTCATTTAGTTGCTCATATAGGTTTTATTTTATTTTATTAAATAAATAAGAAAATATTTTTTTATCAACCCAAAGGCAATTATTTCTATCATTTTCTTTCCTAATTTGATATGCTTTACTGAATCATTTAATTCAAATCATCACTTTGCAATGATCTAATTATAGTCCCCAGAACAAATTTAACTAATTTATCAACTATTGGAAATTAAAGTAAAAAATTTTACAAAAGTGAAGCCCAATCAACATGAAAGGAAACTAAGCTTTCCTTGTTGTGAAAATTGTTTCACACTGCATTGTTTAATTCATTTTCCTTCACTAATTGTGCATTCATCTCTCTTGAAATTGAAATTATGACAAGTATAGGGTAAATATAATTACAAATACACATATCTGACATGGATGAAAATTGTTGATTAAAATAAATTATTTTCAGGATTGTAAAGGTGCATAAATATGGGACAATTGTCCCGAAACATTTACAATAATGAAGAAAAATATAAAATAGTTTATATTAATCTTTGGAAGTTTTTTAACGTCAAAAATTGATAGAAAATTAATATAATTAAACTTCCTAAAACGAAAATCCAGGACGAAACAAAAATGGTAAGAAAGTTAAAAATAAATAACAAATTGACAAATTCATATATATTTTAGGAGTTCATCTTTATATTCCTTTAATTACTGTTTATATAATATATGTTAATGTTCCTTTAATATATGTTATATTAATATTTATATCTTATAATATTGTTATATCATATCTTTTTATTTTAGCCCTGTTGAAAACCTGCAGTGGGGTCTTAAGGTGTTGGCCATTAATTAATAGCTGGGGCAATTTCGTAATTGTTTTTCTTGACCGCAACCCTGAATATCTCCTTCTAAACTGAATTTCATAAAAAAAATTGTTCAGATCAAAAAGTTATTGTCTGAGAGAATTAGAAATGGACAAAATGCATTTTGATCTGTAGCTCATCAATTACAAACTCAAAGAAAAATCAAGAACCGGAAGAAGAGGAAGCTGACCCAGACTGAGACCAGGCTGGGAAAATCTCAGGAGGCAAAAAATAAAAACCAGGAGGCACCTGGATGGATGTGGACCAGGAGGATGTACTGATGCAGTGGACAAGGTAAGCCCCATCAACCAAGCGCTTGGCTCTACCACGGTAAAAATTATTCCCAATAATAATTAAAAGGAACTCCCCTAACATTGTAATTGTTATTATTATAATTCATTAAATCATATGATAATTTTTGGGAGCAGTGGCATGCGCAAACCCCAATCCACTACCCCACTGCTGTTGTACCTCGAGTATCAGAAATGGCAAGGGATTAAAAAAAAAAAAAAAAACCTGATGCTTCAGTGAATGATACAGATGTTGATGAATGGGTTGAAGGTTGTGAAGGAGAATCAGAACTCATGAGGAAATCATACAGAATGTTACAGAAGTCTTTACCAAAGAAGAAGAAGGTTGTCAAGTTGAGTAACCAATGACAATAAAGCATGAAGTAAACATTTCAATCACTGTCTGAAGTGGGGAACAGAAAATGATATACCATGGTAGCAAGTTCTTCTTTTACTATGTCTCGGAAAAGAAGCAGTGAAGAAGTTTCTATAGAAGTCCCAGCAAAAATAAATAACCAAGTTCTTTAAAAAATATTAATTTTTTAATATTTCAAACTGTCAAATTTCCAATAAAATATGTAAAAACAACAAAATAAATAAAAATATTTAAGTATATTCATATTTCTGATTTTTTACACCATTTTTTCAACTACTTTCTGTAATCCAAAATTTTCATGCAGCAATTAGTTAGGATTACCGAGATTAAACTGAACTCCCATATATTATATGCCTTTATCCAATCACATATTAAACAAAAGATTCCAACCTAATTAACTGGTTTGTACATCCCTTCCTATACAACTGTATTCTTTGAAAAATCCTTAATTGTTTGTGCTACCTAATTTTGGAATTTCTTACCCATATCTATTTGTAAAGCTTCCCCTTTAACATAATTTAAATATCAATTATATAAGCTATCTCCTCGATTATCAATTTTCTGTATACATGCAAATAATAAATATCCATACAAACTCGCATAAATATGTATATTTTTTCTAAAATATCATGTTTTTATTTTATTTATAAAATTATTATTGTTTTATGAGAAGATGGTTGCAGTCATTGAAGAATACAAATAAGTAAAAAGTTATTTATTAATGCTAATGTTTCGGCCAGAATTTCTAGCCTTCATTGCAGCTAAGAACAAAAAACAAGATAACAACAAATGAATAAAAGAATATATAGAATGATTAGAAAATAGCTCACTGGTTTTTTGTTCTTGTTGTGACTAGAAATTTTGGCCAAAATAAGTAAGATTTTACTTATTTGCATTCTTTACTGACCGCACTCCCATCTATCTTCTCCTCGTATATATTATCCATGGCCAACAATCTTCTCATTATTAATGTTTTATTTAACTTTGTTTAAGTTTACATAATTTAGCTAGGCAAATGCCGCTCAAATTGTCTACATTTTTAATCTTGGGGGACCAAGTGTCCAAGAATGTAGTTTGATTTTTCATTTCATTTACAATTTATCGACAATCAGATGAATAGTCCAACACTAGGAATTGTAATAATAATAGTAATAAATGCTGTATCAAGTTGTTTAAAGGTTTTTGATTTTCCAGAAGTTGCTATACTTAGGAATATGACCCTTAGAAAATAGTATATACAATTATTTTTAATATTAAGTATAACTAGAGACCAGATTTTCATGCGATAGCATCTTTTGTTCTCTAGCTTCTAATTCAGTCAAACCTCGACAAGAATTCAAATCCTGAGGTGAATGTTGCATTGATACTAGTTTTATATTGCATGCTTTTGAGGTAACTGAAAAAATGAAATTACAATACTTTGGAATAATAAAAAACTCAAGAATTCAGAAATTGCAATTAAAATATTTGGTGATTAATACCTTATATACTCCTTTATAAAAAGCACCTTGCTTAATTTTCCAGAATCTTAAAATTTTGGTAATTTTAAGAAGTTTCAAACCTAGTTTTCTCTTATTATGAACAAAATTTAAGGTTTTTAATGAAAGTAGCTTAGTTATTTATGTATTTTTGCCCAATCGTGGTATTAAGTGAGTTTATTTTGATTCTAATAAGGTTAGATAAGCTTTCCATGTACATACTATTATGTAGTACAGATTAAGTTGACTATTCCATGATTACGATCTTATAGACACATTTTGGGTTTTATTGCACAATTTTGTACAGTATGTATTTTAATACATGTTTCTTGATTTTTTACTGCAAACAAATCGGGTCTCTAATTATAATCATATGCAATATAAATTCCAATCTCTTTGACACCGTATTAATATACTCACTTGGAAGTTTTATGTCCTTAGATATTTCTCTTCCAATCATAGGCACAGAAGGGTATAATCTCAGAACCTCTTTAATGACTCGCTCCAGATACTTAAGGTTGTTAAGGAACTCAATAGTAAATGCTGTATTAGCAATTAAAGCATCACTCACTTCACGATATGCTTTTTCCTGTGAAAGATAGTGAAGCATAAACAAGTTAATAATTGTAGTACTTCATACTTTAGGAAAGTATCACTTACTAATTACCTAGCCTGGAAGTAATTACAATAAGTTATTAAAACTGAAATTTTTGAGTTTACACAGAGCTGTATGATGTTATAAAGATATAAACAAAATTCAGATATAGTTTCATGAGAGTGCACTCCTACAATAATCCATGAATATAATACCTATTGAGTTGTGGCACAACTGAGTTTACAATTGCTAATGTAAACTAATCATTATTTAACATGTATATTTAAGTTATTCAGCACAAAAAAATATTGATTTCATGAAACATTCAGTCAATTACCTGAAAATTGAAATTAACTATCAGATCAGTAAACACTTTGAAATTAGATTTTATCAAGTTATTTCTAATAACAATAGTTACTGAATGGTGATAATAAATACAATTTAAAAATTTATTGAAATAAAAATATTTTATTTTAATTGTAATTATAAACTAATTTTCATTGTTCAATTTTAAATTTCGTTTGCACATTCAAATCAAGAATTTATTTTGTGAGGAAAAGATGGTCAGGGGTGCGGTCAGTACAATAGTAATAAATACATTCAAATGAATTTGACTTTATCTGTGGCAAAGTTTCGGCCTAAATTAAGGCTGAAAACAAAACAAAAACAGATAACTATGATACAGTGAAAAAACAAAACAGAGTATTGAAAAAATTAAGAAGATAAAAAATGATACTGAAAAAAGATATAATATAATTCGGAAAAGGTAAAAATTTATACAAAAAGATAACAAACATTGAAAATAAGAAAAAAAAAAACACATTAAAAATCAAACAATGCTTTATGTAAATAATGAAAAAATTGAAATTAAAACAATTAGGAATGTGCGAAAGTAAACGATATACAAGATAAAATGAGCATCTTGGAAATGCAAAGAAGTAAAAATAACAAATCAACGAAGTGACAAAAATTTATATAATTTAAAGGGGAGTACAGTAGGAGTTATTTAACTATAGATATTACTTCTTTATTTTACCTATGTATATATTTTTAAGCTTCTCATTGTATCATGTATATCGCACATTTTTCATTATTTTAATTTTAATTATTTGTATAGAGCACTGTTTGATTTTTAATTTTCTTTTCTTTATCAAATATATTCATTGTTTATCTTTTTGTATAAATTCTTATGTTTACAATATTTTATTTTAGTATTATTTGTTATCTTCTTAATATCTTGTGATATTGTTGATTTTTCTTTTTTTCACTATATTAAGTTTGTGTGTTTACTAAAATGTTTAATGTTACACTTTCATCTACTAATGTCTTCAATTTTTTTAAATAATAGTTTAGCAATTAAGAAAAATTAATTTCCATAGGTCCTAACTATTCCCAAAAGGAAAATTAGAAATACTCCTATTTTTAGGAGTTATTAAAGCAAATTACAGAATCAATTTCACTACATTTAAGGAAGGATAAATAAAATTATATGTTTTTTCAAGCATTGTGGTCATTAGTTTTTATTAACAAACAATAAAATAATAAATAATTCCAAAATAACAACAAAATAAAATAAAATATTTAAATCTTTAATTAATCTTTTAAAAACTCCACATTACTAAAATATTTTACATAAATTGTGTTTTCATGAAAATTTATGATTATAAATTAAAACACAATTACAAATTTTTCAAGTATTTGCAATACTTTAGTGACAAATTACAATCTACCTTTAAAACATAAAGATTCTGTTGATCAATGAAACAATAACTTTCATATCTTCGACAGAATATCCTGTTTTTGATTAAATAAGCTACCTCTAGATATTAAAATCCGAAGAAAGAAAAAGTAGAAAAATATAAATGTTCAATTGTCCATAAGTTTTAATCTTTTTGAAGGTGGAGTACCACTAGAAAATGGTTCCAATATCCTTGGGGTACTTTCTTGCAACCATCTAACTTGTGTTGCTGGTCCAAAGCCTACTTTGTTTCGGGCGGCTATTCTAAAAATTATAGCTGGCTTTGATGAGGTGTCAATTTTAGCTTCTTGAAGGGCTAAATTTGGAATGATGGCTTGAGTGTTTGGTCCTAAATAAACTCTAACGAATCCCATTGATTCAGGAACAGAATGCCGGACAGCTAATGAAACAGAATAGGATATGATGGGAGCTCCTTCGCTAGGAGGGGGAGACCAACTAATATGAGCACCTTCAGCACACTTAGATATTTTAACAGAAGATGGTGCAGCAGGCAACCCACCAAGTTTATCTATTTTATTGTCGCATTTGTCAGTATTAGATGGTTTTATGGTGTTTAAATTGTGCCTTACTTCAGTTTTAATGGTGTTTGGTAATAAATTTTCATAATTTAGAGAGTTCTGTTCCTTTCCGAGATTAGATGATGCTGGGTTTTCTTCAGCACTCGCTGGAGGCTGAGAAAAGATATTACTTGTAAGAGCAGCAGTAGCCAATGTAATAAGTCCATCAGCTGCTTTCCTTGTTGTCGGTGTATCAGAAGTTCTTTGAAAATTTTTTATTTTACCAGATGAATCATCTCTTAAACAATCTTTATCTTCATTTTTAGAATCAATTGAACTATCAATAATCCCAGAATCTAATTGTCTTGAATTCATCGAAGTCCCAAATATTCCCGAAGTAGATGAAACAATATTAGGTACAATATCAAGTGGATATGAATTCATCGCAACATGGAGTGGCTTAGCACCAAATTCTGACTTAATGCTGGATCCTAGCTCAGTGCTAAGTAGGTCGATGTCTACATCTGATTTTTTGAAATGTTGTACTTTCATAAGATCTGTCATACCAGTCTCAGTTTTTACTAAGCTGAGGTCAGTATCGAATTCAGAAGCAGTCATTGGACCAACACTATTTGTTATGCTATTACAAGATACAAAGTTATTGTCACTGTCAGGTTTTGATGCTAAGAAGCCTATGTTACCTTTAATGCCATGCATTGACCAATTCCCTGATTCACTGTTTAGGTTCTCGATACTGGAATCTGTTGCAGTTTTCTCTGTTGTTTGTAATTTAAAATTTTGAACTCCCAGATCAGCAGCCTGTTGAAGAATATGAGAAGCTGGACCTAATGAAGCTTTTCCAGTTATAGTTACTGTTTTAGTACCTCCAGAGCAAGGAACTGAAATTGTAATAGGTTTTCCAATGGCTGAACCAGTAACAGTTTGATTCATCATCACCATTCTAACAGGAGAAGAGCCCTTTTCTATAGAACCACGAGCTCCAGTTAATGTTGTGACTGGTCTGACAGTTGAACCTGTCGTCATAACTAGCAATTGTTGACCGGGCATTTTGATTCCGGGTTTATTAATTATAATTGTTTGTTGCTTGGTTCCTTTGGAATTTTTACTCACTGTGACCATGTTTGACGGTAAAAGTTTTACAGTACTAACAACTTTAGTGTTCACCACTGGGCTTGCTGTACCACTCACAACTTTGACAATAGAATCTTGATTAATACCAGTACCCGCATTTGATATGATATCGATTCCACACTTATTTTGTATAATATTGACTGTAGGCATTGAAACTTTTTTATTGGTTTTAACAAAAGTGACAATTTTCGACTGACCTGAAGACACGGGCTGTTGTAATAAAAACTTTTGAATAGAAGGAGACTTTAACATACTGGTATTACTAAAACAGCTTTTAACAGACTGAATCTGATTTGATGAATTTGCCATTACTGGTATTAATGAATGGGGATTATAAGAACCAGTAGTTGGAAGTGGTTCAGGTATCTGAACAGTTCCAGAAGAAGTTAATGGTGGGTCACTAGGCTTGACCACTTGCCTTATTAGAGGTTTGAAAATTTGACGGCTGGGTGGCATGAAATGAGCGTTAGGAGAAACTTCTGGGGTTTTGGGTCTTGGCTTAATGGTTTCGAAGGGAGGTAGTTTAGGTAAAAACAGCTTGGATGAAATAACGGATGCTGAATGAGATGATGGTGGGACATCGTATTTCTGAATTTGCAATAGATAATACTCCACAGAATGTAAAGGATTCCAACAAACTTCTAAATCATTGGTTGCTGCCCTGACAAGCTGCACTTTACTCATAGAACTAGGATGCTCAACTTCTAAATACCACATATCTTTACAACATACCTGATTGTTCCAAGCTTTACGGTAGCCATCTCGGCCAGACCAAATATAAATTCTTTCATTCACTCTAACAGCACAATGACCAGCTCTAGCTTTAGGCATATTTTCTTCTGAGGAATCTTGACTAAGGTTCTCCCAAACCATTTTTTTCAAATTTAAACAAGCTAATTGATTAGTGCACTTCCATTCTTTTTCATGTGTTCCAAATTTATTATTTTCCATCACCATTGGTACCCATCCACCAAAAACATACATTTTATCACCAACAACAGTACTCGAATGTAATGATCGAGGTAAAGGATGTAAACCACCAACTATGCATTCACTCCAGGACATTGTTTCTATGTCGAGAATCCAAAGATCTCCGAGTCGGCAGCCAGACATTCCTCCAAATACAATTAATCGAGACTTTCCTTCAGAATCTGTATGTGCCACTGCAGAATGAGATTCTCTAGGTGGAGGAAAAGTTCCGAACACACAAGGTTTGATCCATATAGTGGAATAATTTGGACAAAGTTCTAGTATATAAAGATCATTAAGATAAGTCAATGATGAAGCTGGGTTTATGGGATCAAGAGTATTATCATCACTTTCATTTGCTAATCCTCCAAATAAATACACTTTGTTACCAATGAGGGTAAAACTGTGGCCTAATCTTGGACAAGGTGGTGAAGAATTATGAGGTGACCTAGGTCTTAGATTCTTCCACTCCCATCGGCTAGCTTGCAATTCATATAATTTATTTGAATAATTTCCATACTCCATCATACCACCAAACACCAAAATTCGGGTATTATCGACAACCATTCCAAAAGCAGCACACCCTGGCGGTATGTCACCCTTAAGCGCGGGGATGAACCAGTTATTAGTAGCTGTATTAAATACGTGTAGCTCATCAACAATACCTTCATTTCCACCACCAAAAACCACAATAAGTTCCTTGATCGCGACAGCTCTGTGTCCATGTCTAGGCCTAGGCTGTGGACCAGCTGAATCGGTCACTTTTTTCCATCTAAGTATGGGCGCCGCCATGCTACTAGTGGATTAGAACATCAATTGAAGAGGTTGATGGCCTCTCAGGCTGTACGAGAATGAAAATGGTTTATTTCGCTAATAAATAATAAATACGTTCACTTAATTAAGCAATTAACATTTTATAATAACACTACAGCATAATGCTTTAAACATAACTTTCCACGGCTTTAAAAAGAGAAGGTACCAACTTCAGGAATACAAAGCTAAAAGACTGATGGAGTCCCCGTACATAATCGTTTGAACAATTGCAAAATTTGAGGCAAAATAAATATTCGCGCTTTAATAGATAAATTTTACATTTCAAGTTTTAAAAAATAATTAAAAATGAAAAGATTTCTTTAAATCTGTAATGTTAGTTTGACATTTTATCGAAATGCGAAACTTTAATCGATCTTCTAAGGAAAATCAATAAAACAATATTGATAAATTCATTGGTTATTTCATTTTAAATTAACTTTGAAATCTTCGCAATAGTTTAAATTTTTTAGTCTCCCTATTCAATATAATAATACAAAAAAAAAAATCATTTTACTGTGACAGCTGTTATTTGTTTAATCGCTTGCAGGTGTTTACAGATATAAATCATATACACAATGTAAACATGGCGAACGATTGGTGACCATTTTAAAACTAATTGACTTGGGATATGTTTGTAACTTTTCGTTTAAGATAAGATTTGCTTAAGACAACTAAAATAAGTTAATTACCTCTTGGCACCCAAATTTACTCATTCTTATATATTAATGAGTTATCTGTTGGGAATGTAGTGTTATATCAACTAATTTCTGTAGCCGGTTCATATGTAAATTCTTAGTTCAGAGTTAAATTATGAAAAGTAAATATGGAAGATTATTTAATCGTTAATACTTGATATTTCTTATTCACTGTCATAATAGTCTCTGTGTTTTGAAAGGGTTGATTAGGTTTAATTTTGCTATTACCTGTATGTCTTTTTAAGTATAGATTGACCCACTGTGGAAGAAGATAGAAGTTGAATGAATTTTGAAGTTATGATAAATCTGTTCTGATAAGAAAAAGGGCTCTAACTTATTTTTTTTTTCTAAGTAAACATTTTTGGGTTTTCCTTATTGGTTCAAAAATACACCTTTTTATTACCTTAGAATGCCTTAAATCAGATAATTGGAAACAAATTATTTATAAAAGTATTTTTAATTCCATCAAGTTGTAATTTTCATTCTAGTATTTGTCCTCGGAATAGTAAAACAATAGTTATAAACTTTGTTTTGAGTAATGGAATGTTTTAAATTTGATTTTTATGTTATCTATTTGTATGTAAAATGATTTATTGACGTGTATATTATAAAATCTTCAAAACTTGATCTTTTTAAATTTCTCTACCACATCTGAATTTTGGAAGTAAAGTGAATCGATTTATGTTACATAATGCGGTTTTTTTAGTCTTTGTACGTGATCTTGGAGATAGAATTATTTGAGTACTTGAGTTTTCAAATCCTGTTTTTAATTTTCTGCATTGGTGAAGTATTCTTGAATGAAGATATTAACTTTAAATTTTCACTTTATTAAAAATGGGCTTTGGTTCGTTATTAGAGGAACAATTCTTAGGAGTAATTTTTTGAAGAACCTGGGTGTTGAAATGAACTGATTATATATAATGGCAGAAACCATTATCCCGAGCTCAATTGGATTTGTCAATTCTAGCTCTGGAAAAAATTTCAAAAGTAGGTTAAATGACCCAATAATAACAATATTCTTTATTTATTTTGGGACTCATCTCTATAGAATAATATTACAGGAGTCAAAATTAGGCTTTAGTGGAAAATGCAAAATTTTCTCAATAAATATGAGATTATAAATCATCATAAGTATAATTAAAATAATGAATTTCATAAGATAAAAAATAAACAACAATAATTAACAAAATATTTAAAGTAAAAATAGAACAAATAAAATAAAACCATATATCATATTATAAATCATAAAGTGACTAACTTCTTATATAAAATGAAAAAGAATCAAAAACAAGTAAACTAAAAATAATAAAACAAAAAGCTACAATTACTGTTAATATACATATTTACAAGTTTAAATGATAATCAGAATTATCAAATACAGAAGATAAATATATAAATAAACCAATATAAAAGGTAATGAAATAAAATAAATCCTCTAACAAATAATATGTATATTATTCCAATAAAATAAAATAAAGTTAAAACTTAGTAACCATGACCCTACGGATTTCAAAAGGAAGTAGGGTAACAATATTGGAATATTGGAGAGGTGATTTTTCCAAGAAAGAGTTTGGTCAATAGTGACACCAAGGTTTTGGATGGATGGATGAAATTTTATTAGATTGTTGTTTAGGAATAAGGTTGGAATGTGAGGAATAGTTTTTAGGAGGTGATAGGAATAGTTTTCAGGATTCATTAATGGACACTTGGCAGTTTCGATTAAAAATATAATAGCCACAGGTGGAAAAATAGCGTCTTTTTGGTAAGAATGTACTCTACTGCTATTTAGTGAATGATTCATCAAATATTAAGCTCTCAAAAAGCATCATGGGAAATTTTGGTACCAAATTGAAGATGGTATTATTTGTTTGTTGGCTGGAAGGGGTCATTCTGTTCTTGATTTTGTTAAGGACTTGGGAAAATAAAATTAATATTTGTAGTTCGAAAAGTGTTTTTTAGCTTTGTTGCTTAACTAAAGTATTATAATAAACAGAACAATGTTTTTAAATTAGTTTTTAAAGAAAATCTTATTAGTTCCAAAAGTTGGTGTCCACTATATGATCAAAATAGTCTTAATTTTTCTAAAGTGGACACCTGGGCCCTGTTTCATAATGAAAGCTAATAGTATTAGTTCATAGTACAAGTATAGAAACAACGTGGTAATTGCACTAATACTTTTTTTTTCATAATAGGGAGGACTATTACAGGAGTTAAAAAGTACTAAAGTACAAGTTACTATTGTTCAAGTCAGTGTAATTGTATTAAGTTAAATCGAAGAGTTAATCTAATAGTATTAATTTGTACTTTATTATGAAACAGGACCCTGGTGTCCACTGTTAGTGTTTTGATTATTTTTCATTTATTGTGAATTTTCATATTCAATGTGTGTTGATATGATCTTGCTGTGACTGTTTAATAGTGGGTATATGGTGTCCACTAATGATTCACCAAGAGTCCACTATAGAAACAGCTCAATCTATGGCTGTATTCCTTTATTTACCATTTCTGGGAGTTGCAAAATTTTATGGAATTCCCTGTTTAACATTAATAAGATATGTAAATGGAGGAGATGATAAGTTAAAAAAGTGAAGAAGAAACAATCATTTTGTGAATTACATCAGTTACTCAAGCTGGAATCTTCTTACTAAGGAATATATATTAGATAGTATGGAAAGGGTATTGAAATACCGAAACTGATTTTTTTTTTTTCAAAAGAAAGAGTCAAAAACAGTTTTCCAGTAGGTAAATTCAGATGAAAAAGAGTTTGTAACTATAGACTTTATAACTTATCTGTGCAAGTACAGCTAGTAAGTTCGGTCTACTTTTTGTAGTATTTACTGTTAGAATTAATGAAAAATGAGGTTTGGGGAAATCAGAAATTAGATGGATGAGTGGTGCTCTCTTTTATGAATATATTACCAATGTCTCCCCCTAGTGGTTGATAAGAAATGAAAAACTGTCTTATTTTATATTTATATATTTATACTAAAACTGCTAATGCAACTTTTTTTTTTTTATTGAAAAGCAATAAAAAAAAAAAACTGAATTGCCCACTATACATAGAGTGTCCACTTTTCAAACATTATGAAATTTATATTGGAAGAAGATAGTTGACTGTATGAAGTAGATTGTCGGAAGATAGCGTGAGTGGCAGTCAAACGTATCAAAGTAGAAACTATTTATTGTTAACCAACCACTGGTTGTCATATTTGTTTCAATCTGATAGCCCTTCAAAGTGGGGCGACATTTGGCTATCATTTATTCTACTTAGAAAATTTTTTGATTCATAGAACTTTTGTTGCATCACTTATTTTGACCATTTCCTAATAGAAATGTTAATTAAGGCTATGAAGTATTTTAATAGCATAAGTTATTGCTATTGATGTATAATTAGCGGTGTACTGGCCCAATAAAAATGCTTTTTCAATTTGTGCCCATCCATTAGATCTATATTGCTTATTTTCTGTAACAGTGTTGTAACTTGAAATTCACAATGTTTCAGATGACACAGTTTTAACTGCTATGTACCATTGGATGCTCTACTAGTTAAAAATTCACATCATTGTAATAACCCTTATGGCATGAATCAGTGATCATGATATTTAAGTTAAGAGGTTTTTGCTGCTAATGATATGTACTCTTCATAATTTTCTATGTAGGTCTTTTCTTTATTCCTGGTATATGTAAGTATGATTGATTTAATAACATAATACCTGGTAGAATGTGTGAAACTGTTTTCACTTTCTTTGTCTGGTGATTGAGATATAATTGTGTTTTCAGAAGTGTTATTTTATTGAATGTCTTTGAGGTCTTCTAGATCATTTAAATGCTCTTTGAAACATTTTACATGGTCCCAGATTTAAAAGTTGTTAAACATCAATTGCTTAATTTTCTGGAAGAGTGATAGTATAACATTGTTGCAAATCTTCTAGAGGTGTGGCTCCTAACTCAGAGTGGTTTGTATACCACTAAATTAGAAATAGAACCATGCACAGTGTACACCCACTCCTGACTTTGAACAAAGGTTGTCTCACCCTGGAAAATTATGTTGTTTAAAAGTCCTTTCTAGGGTACTTCTATTACATATTTACCTATTAAGATATTTCTCTTAATGCTTAAACATCTGGGAGAGTAAAGAATAAAACAGTTTTAACCATAATTCCCCAGAAAATATGTGCTGCTGGACCCACTCATAGCCGGTTCTAATTGTCTGTTGAGAGATATTTGTTGGACTTTGAGAGCTTATTGTTGTTGAATAGTTTGTACTTCCCTGCTCAACCTTAAAGACTGATGCTGCAATTAATCCTCATGATCTAAAAAATGATTTCTTACAAGTTTAAGATTTGTTTTACTGGCTAAGCCATAGCATAAAAGGAAGTGCTTGCTGTGCAAATCTTTAATCCATATTTTCGAAATCCTTTTTTGATTATTTCTTTATTTGAAATAATTTCAGGCCAGTGGATACCAAGTATTCTTCTCAAGCATCTAAGAACAAATAAGTTGAAGTTTTTCCATATATCTTTTGGTAACCCTCCAAATTCCAGGCGCATATAGCAGTACTGAGAGGACACATGTTTCCACTAGGCACAGTTTTGTATCCAGGGAGGATGCTTTTGTTGTTCCATACTCAGTACAGCTGAATGCATGCTCAATTGGCTTTGCTCATTCTGTACCTTTTATCCTGATTTGTGCCTCGGTTTTCACTGATCATACTTCCTAGATAGAGGAATGAATGTATTCTTTCAAGAGAATTATTTTGTCCCACATGCTACTTGTATCTTTGACTATGTATTTTATCTTCATTTCCTTTTGTTTTATTAGTAAAAGTTGTGTTATGCACAACTGTTTGTTGATAAGTCTTTCATTCTTTTCACTGGTTTTGCGAAATGTTGTGCCTAAAGTCTTTTATCTGCTCATATATATAAGCACATCTTCAAGAAAAAGTAATAAAAAACTTTTTGGACAAAAAGCAAATTTTATTTTTGCATAGCTCAAAGTATATAATAATTACATTATTAATTATAAATCAAGAATCATAAATCACATCAATATAAGCAAAGACACAGTGTATTGGACTTTGTACCTCAGGTGTATTTTCCTACTGCTTCTTGGTATTTTGCTTAAGTTCTGATTGATACCCGTCCACTTCTTATTGGGTATTGGAATAATTAAAAGTCTGCTGCAGTGTGTGCATAACTTAACACCCTACTTTTAGTTTCATATAGCCTTTTTATTTTTAAGCAAGGCTTTCCATACACTCACACACAAATCATTTTGTGAGACTTGGTTGTTTGATCGTGGAAGACTTTAAGTCGTGTATTTCCGTTAAAAACTCTAATCCCAAATTTTTCAGGATTGCAATACTTCCCCTTACTGTACGTAAAAATAAAGAATTGTACATCTTCCAAAATATTCCAGGTGCTGATTTGATAGCTTATCAAATTGTTCCACAAAGTAAAAAAAATAAATATAGGATCAATATTAGCCAAGATAAAAGAAACAATTTTTTGATTTGAATTAGTACCTAACCAATGATAAATGTTTTATGACTGTACACCAGACATTTAATCTTGTTATTAAATTATTATTTTAGGTTAGTGTTTTTATAATTTAGAAAATGAGTATAAACCTAAAGAACTTACTTGAATGTGAGGGTATCTTCCAAATTCATAAATTGCAAAACTAATTGCTGATGCTGTGGTATCATATCCCTGGAACAATTAAGTAATTTTTGAAAATATTTGTTTCATTGATAACAATTATTGCTTTTACTTAATAATCTTGGTGAACCTTTAATTGATTTATTTTCAGGTTAATGGACTTAATTCTAAAATTTCAAATGCTCATTTAACAGTTATAAATAATGTTGAGTATTAGGTGAAATGGCATAAATTTGGGCTACCAAATTTTCTCAATTTCTATACCCTTCGCTTCACTTCACTGGCTGGAGGCTAAACTTCATCAGGCACCATTACAACAGTTAAGGATATTATGTAAGATTTATATTTTTAAAATATGAATTAATTTTTCTTACTTCAAACATGAATGTATCCACTTCTTCCCTTATGTCGTCATCAGATGTAAATGCTTCATTCTGATTTCTTTTCATTTCAATCAATAATTTAAGAAATGCTGTTCTTTTTTTAATACCTTAAAAAAATAAATAGATTATGAGTTATCATATTTAAATAATTGAGATACGTCGTGATAAATATTTTGAAATCACAATGAGTATAGAAATACCTCTGGTGGTTGACTTTGATTTGAAAACTTTATTAATCATTATGTTTGTCATCAAAGTGCAAAGTGATTAAATTAAATTGGTTATTGAATGGTAATTTTACTACAAAAGGAGGACTGAAAGATATAAGGACAGTCTTTACTTATGGCTCTCAATGTTCAGCATTGTCAGGTGCACTTCTAAGAATTGAAAGGAGGATGATGAGGGAAGGTTTTGACCAAATTTACACCAATGGAAACTGTTAAATTACCTGTACCAGAGTCCTTGTGGTTATTTAACTGTTCCTTGTCCAGTAGCCTGCCCTGCTCTGAGATGACCTGCCAATATTATTATTGAATTAGCTATTTATATATTAATAAGGATAGATCATTTCAACAATACTACAAAATAATTTTGTTTTTAAATCACTTCTCACTTTTTTTGAAAAGTCATGAACTATTTTAAGTGCTGCATCGTGCTGTTTTGAGAGCTTTGAAAACCTGTAGATGAAATCAGGATGCAACCAAAACTTTATCATTCTGGTCATAATGCAGTCTGTCACACTATAACATTTAAAATAATTTAAACTATATTAGAAAAGAAAATATATTTTGAATGTTTCTCAATAATCAATCCTTTAGTCTTTCAAAGCCACTTTAACAATATCACCAAATCAAAACTATGATTTCAAATGAAACTTCGATTTTAAGATTTGGGGTGTGTATTAAAATGAATAGTTGTTCCAATTGAATATTGCATTCATTAGACGTCGTGGCTGCAATCAAAAGGAAACAAAGAATAGTTTTCTACTACTTTATAGAGCTTCATCAGAGCTAAAAAGATAAAAAAAAACTAAAAATATTTTGACATTGTAGGATATTAACACTTCTAAAGAAGTAAATTAAGGTAGGTTCAAAATTAAGTAAATGTAAGTCAAAAGAAAATTATATAAAAATGAACCAAAAGCAGGAATAAAAATAGTTATGGAATAAAACAAGACAGTATATATATTTATTATAAAAAAAAATTACGTAAACTATTAGGTTAAAATGAACAGGAGACGTAATAATACATGAAAATAGAAGAGTAAATTTGTGAGAAAAACAAACAAACGAAAAATGAGTAAGAAAGTTGAAGATAAATATAGGTCCAGAAAGAATAAATAAAAATTAAAAAAATAATAAATAAGTAAAGAAAAAATCAGAACCGCCCACCTGTTCCAGTTGAAAGATATTGAAACATTTACGAAAAAGTGGAAGTGTACAGACACAGAGTGGAGGGGAGGTGACAGTTAAAAATGGTTTTTCATATACTCCAAATAGAAGAAAAAGATATGATAATAGCTATAAGAATTGTATACTTTAGGAAACATAATATAAATTAAATAATAGAATACGTAACTAAAATTTAAAAAAAAATATTACAATGGATATGATATAGATATAAAATAAAGGTAAGTAAAGACTATTAAATATAATGATGTAAACCTAAACATACAAAATAATTATGTTAGATAATGGTAACAAACTTTTTTTTATTCATCGTTGTAATAGTATATATTATATTATTATCAATATCTACATCGATAATTGTAGTAGTCTAGACAACAATTCAAAACAATGTAAAGTAAAATAAGTTAATTGAAATAATGCAGAGTGAAAGTTTACAATAAAACAGTAAATGTGTATATATTTATTTTTACCATTATTATTTATTCTTTCTGGACTCATATTTATTCTCAACTTTCTTCCTTATTTTTCGTCATTCATCGTAAACACAGACTAAGTTTATTTATACAGGTTTACGAGAACAAATAAATCAGTATACAAGTAGACATCGAGTGCGCTATTTCTTGTCCAAGTTTTCCTTTTTTTTTTTTAGTTCTCTGGAGTGACCGTGACCTACCGTAACTTATACTATTTTTATTCCTTCTTTTTGTTCATTTGTATATAATTTTCTCTTCACTTATATTTACATAATTTTTACTCTACCTTTATTTCTTTGTATCTTATTATCCTACAATACCAAAATATAATAAAGTTTTTTTAAAAATAAATTAATTGACATCCATGTTAAGTCTCAACACTCTTTATTACATCATCAACAGTCCAACGTTTCGGCCATCCTCATAGGCAATCTTAAATAATAATTTACACCTCACATACAAGTATTTAAAAAATGTTTTGCAGGCTATTCTGCCCAGTTCATTAATTACTTATCAAATTAGCCTATTTTGTCACAATTTCATTAATTTTGTTATCAACTTGACACTATTAACTATCATATAAACAAACTATTTTAATCTAAAAAAAACAAAATACGTTTTTTAAAAAAATGGAAGTGAGGTGTTACTTTATATTTAAGATTGCCCTTGAGGATGGCCGTAAAGATGGACTGTTGATGTAATAAAGAGTGTTGCGACTTGAATGGATACCAATTAATTTATTTTAAAAAAAATACCAGTCTCAAGATATTGAAAAGATTATATATACAACAAAGCGGGAGGAAACGTCGGCCAATAAATAGTTGCAAACTTTTTTTCCCTTTATCTATTTTTTCATATCTTAAAAAAATACGGTCAGTCATTTATATATTTAATTTATTATTTTATTATTTATTATTTAGTATTTATATTTTAACACGAGGAGGCCCCTCACCTCCGAACTCAAAATAGCTGCTGAACGGATAGCTCATATGTAAAATTAAATATAACAGGTGTCGGATTTAAGTAATCCGATTTTCTCGGTTAAATTTTGGATTTATATAAAGTCGGGGTCGGGGGTCTCATTTTCTAATGCCCCCCCTTGCCGCGAACACCGGAAGAC
>NW_027106467.1:516258-535397 GCF_000696795.3 Halyomorpha halys
ATTTAATAAATAATTACCTTGTCTCAAAAAATTTTGAAATAATATAATTTAAGAAAGAATTTTCAGCTGATGACAATAGCTTTGATTTTTGCTGGATTTAGGCGTAACTTATTTTCCGTATGCCTTGCTGGAGCTTATTTGGTTACTTTTACAATTGATCTAAGAGATAGTAATTAAAGGCAAATATTTGATATTATCGTTTACTTCCGTACAAATGATTTTCAAATATAACTTACTTGATTGTCGTGCTTCTGTAATTATACACCTATTTGATTGTCTGATTGTCAAAGTAATTTTCAGAATGATCAATTGTTTTTTGCTTGGGAAATATCATAACTATTTATATCCTATGTTGAAGTTTTCGGAAACTAACGGAAGTAATTCAAAATATTTTAATTTATGTTGGAAAAAGATAGTTGACCTATGAAGTAGATTGTAGGAAGATAGTCCGAATGACGGTCAATAAATGTATCAAAATAGTAAAAGAAAACTGTTTATTGTTAACCAACGTTTCGGCCCACTTTGCAGGGCTTTATCAGGGCTGTCAGATTGAAAGAAAGATGACAACACAAGAAACTGCTTTTACAATGACGCAGCCTGCAAACGGGCGAAACTTTGGTTAACAATAAATACTTTTCTTCTACTATCTTGACTATGTTTTTATAATCAAAATATTTTAAAATAATCTTGTTTAATTGTATATTTTAAACAATTTCTTCAATGGATCTTTGATGAATTGATCACACATCATTAAATTATATGAATCATTTATCATGAAATGAATGATTTATAGAATAGAATAATATTTAATACTTCAAACGCTTTAAATATTATTATGAGGGTAAGAAATCTTTGGAAGCGAAATAAGTAAAAATAAGAAAAAACAAATCAGATAAAGAATTATATTTACAATAATTTGTATTAGAAACAATGAAAATTTTGTAATTATTTTTAAACTCTAAACAAAAGTTTATTACAGTACCTTTTTACTCAAAGGTAAATAGATAGTAAATAAATAGATGTTAGCTTTGGTAGTAACTTCTTGGTTACAGGTCACAAACAAGAAGGACGTATTGACTCTTAAGGTACCCCTAAACAGTCAGTTTAAAGGACAGTAAAACCTAAAATGGACGTTCAAATTGTAAAGTTAAGAAAGATGGATTACGGAGAAAATTTTATAATCAAATCATTCGAAATTCGAAGTAGAAATTCCTTCCATCCACTTTTTCTTAATGTTCTCCGTAATCCATCTGCCTTTACCTTACAACTTGAACGTGCATCGTTGATTTTACTGTCATCTCCAACCAATCGTGTAAGGGATCCTTTACAGGTTGAACATAACTCTGTCATTTAAACCGTTCAGGGGTCCCTTAAGCTTAAGGTATTTTTACTATATACTTAATTCTATATTATAGATAATTGATTAGCAGTTTATAATAATATTTGCTAATTAAAATTAAATAGTTACTAATTTTATTACAATTTTCGGAGGAAGTGTTTAAGTAATTATTCATTATATGCAATTACTACTTGAAATCGTAAATGCAAAGTTATAAGAGGAGAGCCTCTTAAATAGGTTACTAAGTGCAAGTGCAGTAACTATAATACTTGTTAAGACTAATTTAGGGATTCGCAATGATTAGGATTAGTAATATCAATAATGAAGAAAGAACTAGAGGCACCACTACCCGACGGCGTTCCTCGTGCGAAGCGTCAGAAGAAAAAGGCGCAGGCAAAGAAACCAGTTCCAAAGAAGTCTTCTCCAGGAGCTCAAAATGAACTCCAGGAAGAAGAAGCAGAAGCCCAGGTAGCCATATCTCTTGATAACCATCTCTAATGACTACTGACCTATACGACCGTTAACTTCAGAAGAGGCAACTACGCCAGCACCCACACCAAATAAGAAACTTTCGCTGGTCATAATGAGGAAAGATGCCCAAACCAATCCTCAGGTAAAATGTTTTTTTTTAAGTAAAGTGTTTTTTTTTAAATAAAAATTTAGATATATCCATCCCGATTAATGACGTTAAAGCAGCTTTCGTCCCATTACATCCCACAGGTGTCCTCACTCCTTTAGTGATAACGGTGCCCACCAGTGTCGCTGTGAAAGACTTCCAAACAAAAATCCGACACGTCAACCGCTGCCTTTTCACGGCTGTCAAATATATTCAACGGAAAGTCACCGCCCCACTCCACTGCTATAAATAGAGGCATATCATAAATATAATACAATGCGTCCGCTGTAGTGGCCCTTATCATATCTTCCAGTGTTCGCGAAAAGGCGATCCAAAATGCACCAACTGCGGCGGTGACAATGTCGCATCAATTAGGAAATGGAATTTCGGGAAATTCCAAGAATGAGAAATAGAAAAGAAAAAGGCGACGGCGGCAGCTAAAATGGAGCACAAGATAAGGGCGGGAACAACATCCGCATCACTCAACAGAGGTGGCCAACTTATTTAAATAAAGCGAAGTGCCACAGGGGGGCAGTTCTTTCACCAGGGCTGTTTTCAATCTACCGCTGAGGTGGTTGGCGAGAACTACAGCTTAGCCACAGAAGCCACCTATGCCTACGACATCGCCATCTACAGTAGCATTATGAATCCAAACATGTAGTAGAGCGGGCCGGAGCAGTCTGCAAGGAGATTAATCAACGGCTGGGTAATTTAAACATCACCATGAACCCATCAAAGACAGACTGCGCCGTGTTCGCTCATCAATAACACAAACGATCGATTCTCCCAAAGTCACTCAAGCTGTACGACACCATTATCTCCTCTTCCAACTCCCTAGTCTATCTGGGTGTGAAAATGGACCGCCATCTCAAGTTTTCACCCACCTCTACCAGAAAACGAAAACAGTAAGAAGGCGGTCTTACAAACTTAACCACCTCCTCCACTGCTCCAGTAAAAGGACACATTCACCAAAACAATTGTCTAAAATGTATATTGTTTTATTTTTATTTTTATTATTTATAGGGGCTATGGAAAAAAAATTGTGTACCCATTTGTAGAAAACGGTTAAGCGATAAACAGAGGCAATCCTTTTCTTTTTTTTTTTTAATCCCCCTCCCTTGCCATTTCTGGCATACGGGATAGTGCGGTAGTGCGCGTTGGGTTTGCGCATGCCACTGCTCCCAAAGCTCACCAATTTTTTTTTTTTATTCTTTTATTAAGTTTTTTACTGTGGTGCAGCCCAGTACAAGGTTTAGCGCCTTACTGTTGGAGCTGCACCTTGTCTACTACTTCCGTTCTATAAGTCCTCACAATGAACTATAAACGGACAAAGAAATAATTTCTAGCGTCTTGGAAAGTTATGAAGACCAAGAAGTGTGAAGAAAATGCTACACAAATGATTACAAATGATGAAGTTGTACCACGTTTCAACAAATGTATTCAATGGCCAGAAGAAAATGATGTAGTGCTAATCCAGGGGCGTATACTAGACTTAAAAGACAAGAACACAACAGACGATTCAGCCAACTATACCGACTGCTCAGCCGGACCTCTCATATTTCACTAGAAAACAAACTACTAATTCATTAGACTATACTCCGACCTATCTGGACTTACGGACTTGAACTTTTAACAGCTAACCCGTCGAACATCAAACGTATCCAATCCTTTCAATCCAAAATCCTTAGATTCATAGTTAATGCACCCTATTCCTTTTTCTATAGATCACTACACCATGACCTTCATATCCCTTTTGCCCTTGACCTCATACCAACCAAATTCTCAAAATTCTATATAAACCTTTCTAACTATCCTAATCCTTTGGTTCAATCCTTATCTAGTTCCACCCATCCCTAAAATCTAACTCGAAGATTGGAACGGCAGTCGCCAAGAGACTTATTGTAAAATAAAAATGGACAATTGGAGTTCTGGCAATGGTCAGATTCTCCAATCAAGTTTAGTGTTTGCGACTAGAGTGATGCGGCGAGAGGGATGCGCTGGGATCTTATGAGCTCTGCTCAACCCCTCACACGTGGGGGATAGAGTGGGCTTAGGGATCCTCAGGTCGATTGTGTAAATATTGTATATAAAAATGTAAATGTGACTAGAGATTATTTTATTTATTTATTTTTTCATACACATAGTTTGATTATGTTCATTTTCTTTATCGTTCTGTTTCTATATATTTTGAAAGAGATTTTATTTATTTTTGGACATACTGGAAGATTATTGATTGACCGTGTGTAAAGATGAAAGGAATATGGTCCGGGTGCGGTCAAAAAAACTCAAATAGTCAATATTTTGGGCTCATTAAAATAGTATAATTCTACTATTTGAGTTTTTTTGACAGCACCCGGACCATATTCCTTTCATGTTTATTTATTTTTATGTACTTTTTTTTCTTCATTTATTTTTCATTCTTTTATTTTAGTATGAATGTGATAATTCATCACTATAGCCTGTAGCCCACAACGGTGTGGGAGTTTGTAATATCTATCAATAAATAAAGTTTTTTGAATTAATAAAAAAAATCATGGGCGTAATTTTTAGACTACATCTCTGTAGAAAAACATATTTAATGTTGCTTTTTGTTCTAGTATGAATTTTCAGTCTGTTGATGAAGTAGATACGTTCAAAGGCTTTGAAAAAGATTATTTCAAGCTTCAAACAAACGAAAATTTAAGAAGAAAATAATTAAAAAATAAATTTCCGAACAATAATTAATTATTGTAAACGTATTTTGATGTAAATACACTTATAATATCCGTTTTAAGATTAATTTGTTATTTATGAAGTGACCTTTTTTTTATCCGTTCGGTAATCTGAATTTTTCGCTAATCCTAACCCTATTGGTCTTAGTTAGGTTGGATTAACAACAGTCTAGTGTATTACATTTACTTTAAGTCAAAAGATTATTTTGATGTATGAGTCTATGTTTACATATAAATATTTTTGTCTGAATTATGCAGTTTAAGAACGGGGGGGGGGGGATACAGTTCGTAACTGTAGTGACATAAGTTTCCTTGTATCGAATTGGTTGCAAATATCGATAGTATTAATTGAATTATTACTCGTAACCTTACTTTGCTGCGATACATTCCCAATTTCTTCTACCATTCCCTATATGATTTTGTTGTTTTATTAGTCGTGTCAAAAAGTTTCAATTTTTTATTTAGTTGTTCTAATAGTAGACATAATAAGTTTGTTCTTTATGATCGAGATCATTTTATTTTTATTACTGTTGATTTAATATTTATTTTCAGACTGTAAGCCTTAAGACACTCAGTCGTAAAACAAGGTACCTCACTGGATTCCTGATTTAAGGTAATAATGCATTGTAATTAACAAATATTTTAACATTGTGTTTTCCATTTTTCAGTTACCATGTATTAATAGTGGCACTTATTCTATCACAACTGGTAATAAACACGAAACAATAATATCCATAAATTTTATGTTATAAGTACACATATATAACACACACACTAATATATATAATTAAGTTTATATATAAACACACTTAAGTTTAAATATACTCATTAAAACCTAATAAAACGATCAACATTTAGGAGGGCCCCTGTATTTTGTCAAGAGTAATATTTAATCAGATATTCTTTTGGCTGTAACGGTGATATTGGCCGCTGCTTCCTGGTCACCTGACTCATTGCTCCTACTGACCTGATCGGGTGGCAACATCTCGTCGATGGTTGGCGGTGACAAAGAGTTGATAGGTTTGTTCTTAAGCTTGTTTATGGCCATATCGAGGCGGAAGCAAAACAGATCTACGTCATCCTTTCTCATCCCTACGCCGCAGGCTGTTGATATGTATGGGTTCTGGGCAGACGTGTTGTGGGTACCCCAGGTATCGAAGGTGTAAGGACCAAGCTCCCGGTGATCACACCCAGTCACGATCGCTGCTCCAGAAACGTCCCTCATGAAGAGCATAGTGTGGAGCATCGCAGCTCTCTTGCTATCCCCACCCGCTGTCAGGCTCGTCAACGTCATTGCCACTGAAAGGGGGTTGTTCCTTGTTTCAAGCATGTGCTCTCCGTGCTTTGCTGCAACTTTACCCATCTCCTCTCGCATATACTTGAACATTTCTTTCCTTTCCATAATCAGCTTCCTATAACCGTTACTTCCCAACCACAATAAGGTTATAAAGATGTCCATAATCGGTCCAGCAGATGCCCTCCCGGCATAATTTCGCGAAATCCTTTCTAGAAGAGCTTTATCGAAACCAGATATCACAGAACCTCCAACAGGAACTAATAAGTTCTTGTCAGTACTTTGAACAAATGCATCTATCCTCCCTTTTCTAGCTGCTTCAGTGATAAGGTGCATAAGTCGAGCACTCTGAAGACCGAACGCGTTGTTGACTACATGAGGTACGTCATGGCGCGCGCAAATGGCAGCAACATGTTCCAACGAATCACAGCTGCGTGGAGCATAGCAGCTTGTAGTCGTGAGAACACAGACAATGTTGCTAGAACCGAGAGTATTTATTTGGGTTTCGAAGCCGTGGATGTCCGTCCGGAGCTCGTCGCCGTTAGGAACTGGCTCCACGATGATGGGTTGAAGACCACAGGTCAGGATGCTCTTGAAGCAAGACTTCTGGTCGACCCTTGACCAAAGCACGAACTTGGCACCAGGCCTCTCTTGCTTGATGGTAAGCATGCAGAGTACCAAACTCATTCCTGTAGCTAATGGAACCATGAAACATCCAGCTGAATTCTTCACTCCCATGAACCTGATAACATCCAAAAGCAACGCATTTGTCAACTTGGTTAGGAGACTTGACCCTGCCGCCTTGGGCTGCACTTCTCCTATATCCCCCGATCTTCCGATCCCATGAGCCATTCGATAGTTCCTCCGAGCCACTAATTCGCAGGCAAACCTCGCCTCTCTGGCACCTACTCCGCAGGCGCTAGGGAAATTATTACTGTCCATATTTGCCAAGTCATACAGAAACGTTTCTATTGTGGCTTCGTCCCATCCCTCATCAGGCCACTTCCTCTGTTCTATCAAAGCCCTGATCTGATTCTCCCTCGACCTCTTCGCACCAATGGCCTGCTGAACGTATGTCGAAGGTATTAGTTTCTCTGCCGATGAAAAACATTGTGGGTTCATACTAACTACGCCAATGTTACACAATTACTTTACTGAAATAACCTATTTCCCACTTAAAATTTTATTTAAAATTTAATTTGTATAGACCTATCATATGATTGATTTGCAGAGAGGTTATTCACCAAATGTGTCATGATTATATAATATTTAAACAGTTTTAATATATAGGGGGCTGTTTTGGTTTGTTTCTATTGCAATATGTCATAGTATTATTTACATGTGCATAATTTCTAACATATAATCATTAATCAACAATATTTATTTTTTATTCGTGAGGAGAAAAACATTAAATTTCTGGTTTGATATTTTTTTCTACTAATACGAATGAGCGGTTAACTGTCATTAAAACAAAATGAGGTATTGTAAAAGTCAAAGCTCTTCCCTTCCCCGGATTAGAATGTTATTTTTAATTATATCTCATAATTATTGATTTTAAGGTTTTCTAGCATCCTATTCTAAATAAATGATCAGAGCATTGAGGGAAGATAAAGAGGTTTTGATGACATTTACAAAGAAGCTTTATTTTAAAACTTCGGAGTCAAAAATCACCAAAATTATTAAGTTCATACTAGAACTAAAAATAACAAAACAAATAGAACTAAAAATATTGTTTAAGATGTTTAGGATCACTGGAATTAATGTTAATCAGGTGCATACTCTTTTGGATAATGAGGATGTGCCATAGAAAACTACGTGAAGATGGTCCGCATTGCATATAATACGCAAAAGAGGGACTTTAAGAGTTTCCATCTTAAAAAAAGGATGGCGGAACATATTAATTATATTGTAAAAGCAAGAACTAAAAATATCAGTATTCAGAAAACCTGCACTACGAAAAAACTGTGTGAAAATGTTTTATTTCTAAATTATTAAACATTTAGCATTCACACAAAAAAGTTTCATTGTGGAAAAATGCTTACTGAAACATTAATGCTTTACAAAAATGGAAAAATGATGAAGTTTCTTTAAGTGCAATGACTTTAGACAGCAACTCAGCCCGTCATTCTGATGAAGCCTTGAATTCAGGTCGAAACGTCGGCACAAATAAATAAGTTTTGATTATTTATAAGTATTTTTATTATTATAAGTATTTTCAAATAAATCTTTTTAACATAAAAGTTAACTTTTTATTACGACCTCGTGATTATATATATCTTTTGCCCAACTCTGCGGAGAGTTTTTCTCATTTCTATGAACGTTTTCTTTCATTTCAACTGATTGTTTTGTTTCTTTTAGTAATGAAAATAGTATAAAGTAAGGGTAGTAGGTGACGTAAATCGTAGTTGCACCTGCCTGGAACCCACAAGCGTGTGGATATCAAGGCTTGCTAATTACTTTGTTTATCAAGCGTCCGAATGATTGTCCAATGTACGTCTAATGCATTTCTGAAAAAGTGAAAATGTGTAGCTCCAGGATATTAGTAAGGAGCATGAAAACATGCTTTATTTAGTAAGCAGGTGTTTCGTTTTAAAGTCATATAGAAAAAAAATCTAGGAAAATGTATATTGACTGAAAAAAAAAGTGTAAAACATATTTTAAATGGTAAATGTTGGAATAAGTTATTATTGTATATGAAACGTGTTTTGAACAACAGAGTTAAATTATAATAACTAAACAGTAGGATTAGGGATTCGGGATTTTCTTTGATAGTTATTAACTATGCCAATATTTTGCATTTGGAATACGGAAATATGTGAATAGAGACTTTTTGTGAATAGACTTTTCTATTCTATTCTATAAATATTATATATCATGCTATGTCTAAACATGATATATACATATGTTGTATAAATATGTTTGAACATTCTATAGATAAATATTTTTTATTTATAAATATGTAGTATAAATAGATATACTGATATAAAAAAATATTTCTGATTGAATAAATATTCGGTTGATAACCGATGGGTAAAGGAGACCCATTGACGGTCAGTCGGAATTGCAATAAAACCAATGATGGAAGTTAAGATTGATCGGATAAAGTTGATACTAGTAATACTAAAATAAGGCAATAGATTACCTAGAAAATTGTAGAATGTTATCATTCAACACTTGAAATTGAAAGGAGGCTCCGAGTCTTTGTTCAAATCGTGAGTTTATTTTTGTAGTCCTATGCCAAAATGGTGGCCAAACAAGCTTTCTGTTTATTACGGATCAAGAGTGACATTGTAAAACATCCTTAGCATTCTATACTTCATTTAAAATTAAACGTCAGTAGGACTGTAATGGTCTTGGTGGTTGAAGGCAATCGCGCCAGTCTTGCTTTTGAATGATGATTGACATTCTGACTGACCCTGTAGCGTCCCTCATAGTGCAGCCTAAAAGACCTGGTCCAACGAAGGCCATAGTTTCCTGGACACCCATCCTCGGCGATTATTAATTCTGTTATCAGCAACAGGTCCAGGATGCGAATAAACTCTGCGACAATCGCGACCTCGGTACCGCGTTAGTATTCAGGTCGGACCCTGTGGGATTCCTGCTTCCTTATGTTCCCTGTTAACATCTATATGCCAATACTTCCCTTAGTAGTATTATTCATATCTGGCTTCCATTCTATTTACAGGTGGATTGATGGAATTATAACGAGGCATATTTATTTACACATTTAGCGTGAAGGAGTAAGGCCTTACCGAAGTACTTTTTCTTGCAATATTTTCCATAACCTTCGATGGTCACCATGAGCACTTCTAAGCCTGCACTCGTTTTTTATATTCTTAACAAGTTATAGATAAAGAATTGAAGACTTTCTTTGTTTCACTGTTTTTGGTAATTGGCTTTGTTTGAAGTTTAATGATGTCTACGAAGAATAAAATCTACGTGACAAGCCATATCTAAGCGTCATTCACGTAGCCTCAATGATTATTGATATTATTATTGGAACGGCACGTTAATAATAATATCTTGTACAAATTTGAACCTTTTCATTTAATATTTTTGCCGAATATTCCTCACGATTGCCAGCTGTGAAAGCAGCTTTTAAAAATTGAAATTGACCAAAAATTATTTAAGATCAATAATGAAAAGTACTTCAAGGCTAAACAATCTGACTATCTTGTCTGTTGAGCAAGATATATGTCGTGCTATATAGATGATATTGACAGTACAATAAAAGATTTTTCTCTTTAAAAAAGTATTCGAATAATGTTTAAAACAGAAGTTTTGTTTTTAAAAATAACAATCATACTATTTCTCAATAAGAATATGGATAGTAACATTATCGTTCTTGTTCTAATTGGAAGTCGATTAGTGCTTTGTAATCAATTCGATAATACCTTAATCATGTCGATTATCGAGGTATAATCATAAGTGTACCTGTTGTATCAATGTGAGTGGTGACATGCGTATTAGAGTTTTTATAATAAATCTCGTTATCATGTAGTGAGACATATATAAATTATTTATTTATTTATAACCTGTATAATGATAATTATTCTTGCTAAAAAAATCTTTAGAATTTATTCTATTAAATACTGTAATTACTGTAAATGTGAAGACTTAGAAAGTTGTGGATTGATTTTATTCGGGCTCAGTATCAAAGTCAATGAATTCCATCCATTGCATTCACTTATACAAGCGCAAACGTATATTCTTCAAAACACCAATGGTGTGCCTGTGGATTTGTCGATGAACAGACTAACTCAAAAACAAAAAGTCGTAGGAAAATGAAATTATAAATTTATGGCCAGTATATGCTTGGGATTAGACAGGAACATTTTTGTTAAAATCGACCGGCTGAAAGTGCCACTTCTAAGATTTTTTTTTATTTTCTCGAAAACGACCCTAACTATTTTAATTAAATTGGCGCTATCAATGTAGGATTAAAAGGTCATTAAGATCAGCTAGATCATGTCCTCATTGAAATACTCTGAAAGGGCTTAAATTACGAATTTTTAAAACATCTCTTTCTAAAGATAATTGTTTTTAGCAATAATTAATAACAGATAAATAAAAAATATTAAAGAAATTTAAGAATAAATAAAGAAGAAAAACGGGAAAAGTCAATACCGACCGATCGCATACGACATTTGTTAAACTGTTGTTATAAATGGCAGTATAAAAGTTGATCTTGATTGAGTTGGGGGTGCGGTCAAAATAAAATACAAATAAGTTGAAGTAACTTATTTAATCATGCCAACGTTTCGGCCTGAATTTTTAGCCTTTATCAGGGCTAAGAACAGAACAAGCAATGAATACAGAAAAGAGAAAAAGGAAATATAAACAGAATGACATAAAGTAAATAATTGTACAGAATGGAATTAATAAAATAAAGTGATGAAATAAATGGAAAATAAAATGTATAAATAGGTAATTATATAAGTAGGTAAAATAACATTACTAAGGAAATAAAATAAAAATGTATACAACTTCATTTTTATGAATGAAAAGAAATATGAATATATATAAAGTTGATCTTAGTTATTCTCACCTCAGGAAAACCTAAAATAAATAGTTTTATAGCAGCAAATAAATAAAAGGTTTCTGTTAAAAAAGCCCAAAAATGTCTTTATTTTATTAAGGGCTTAAATGCCGAATTTTTAAGTATCTTTCATTGTTGATAGTAACGAATAATAGATAAATGTAAAATATTAATAAATTTGATAATTAAAAATTTTCCTATTCCGTGGTTGTTATAACAATAATCAGATTTTATGTTCATTTATCTACACGTGAAACTTATTTTATCTCGAATTCGGACGGTGAGTGAAATTTGCGGGATGCGCGTAAATAGGTAAAATTTACCAGAATTTTTTTGAAAGAAGCAGTCTTTAAAACATGGATAATACTAAAATAATTTTGTCCGGCTAACTCTGTCGTAATTCCACAGTTTACAGCTGACATCTCAACCCACCCTAACACAGTGCTAACAACGCTGATGACACATGTATACTTTCTGTAAACAACGACCCAACTAATGCATCACAAACACTACAGGCACACATAACATCTATTAAAGAATGGTGTAAAAACTGGAGAATCAAAATAAATCCTGACAAATCCCACCAGATCACCTTTACTCTCCGTCGTAAACCTCTGCCCTCCTGTCCTCCAGTATCCTTTCTAGATACACCACTAACGCCTGTTAACAGATTCGATACTTAGGACTCCATCTTGACAAGAGACTTAATTGGAATCCACACACAAGACTGAAACGACAAGAAACTGCTCGTAGATTCCGATTACTCCAACACTTATTGACAAACGCTCCAAACTTCCCATTCACTACAAAAAATTAGTATACACTACAATAATCAGACCAATTTGGACATATGGAATTGAGCTCTGGAGATCCACCATACCATCAAATTCTTCCCGCATCCAATCGTTACAATCCAAAATCCTACGTAAAATCCTTGATGCTCCTTATTACGTCACAAATAAAGTCATTCATAAAGACCTTAACATCCCATTCGTTGCAGATTTGACCCAAAACAGATATGCGTCTTTTTATTCCAAACTCCTTAACCATCCTAACCCATTAATTCTTAATCTGTCATCCTTAATAATCCCTGATAATCCTCCGAGGCGTTTGAAAAGAAGATGGCCACGGGAGCTTCTAGTTTAAATTAATGTTTGAAGTACCACCAATGGGTGGTTCCTTCCCAAGATTTTCAAGTGTATATGAAACATACTACATATTTACCTATTGTATTATTTTGTACAGTTGTAAATTACAATAAATAAATAATTTAAAAAAATTTCACAGTTTGGTGATGTGAAAAAAAGGAGGAATAAAAAATGTACTGTTTTTTTTTTTAAATAAATAAATTCGTATGTATGTATTTGAAATGTTGGATATACTAAATTAAGTTGTTTACTAGTAGTTGCTGACAGTTTATGATATTCATACCTCTAATAATCTGTTTTGCATTTACTATCTAAACATGGACTGGAGTAGGAACAGAGACAATCCGAGAAATCTTGGATACAGTAATAAATTCATCAGGGTCCCTCATGTTTGTTATAAGCAAGCTATAATGTATACATTCGCTTCGCAACTGTGTTCGAACCAAGTTGAGTATTCAGCGGTTACCTCACCTTTAAATAATAAATCATGTAAGCACTGGAGGAAATATTTTTAAATAAATATTTCAAACGTAATTAAATAATCTTGACCCTGAGGTAAAAAAAAAAAAGATTCAAAAGTCCATAAAATTTTCCTGATCTATAGGTATTGAATATTTACACAATGAGCCTTCGAGAGGAATGTAGGGGGGATCTCCTAGAATTGCTTTAAGAAATCAGTCTTGTCCTGTTTGATGAATACGAGAATATCTTGTAGGAATTCAACTAAAACCTATTGGGAATGACACGTATGATAACATGGAAGATAGTATGATGCGCGCACCGCATATAAATGTTTAATATTCATTAAATCAGTCCAATCCGGGCCGGATATTTATTATTAATTTTTTTCATGGTCCTCCGGTTGTCGAATTTTGTTATTGTATGTGTTGCCGCCATGTTCAGAAGTATAACGCTGCTTCATCGTTACAAAGATGGATATATTAAGATGAACATTTTTTTTTTTTTTTTTTTTTTTTTATGAATTGAAGTTTTTGGCAATACCGTGTTTTCAAATGCTGATTTTATAAATTGTTGAAAGAACCTTTGAAAAATCTGATTTCTTTAGAGAAGAATGTTTATATTAAGTTATGGTAAGTTATTCCTGGATGAAGACAAAACATTGTAGTACATTGTACCATTGTTCAACATTATGAAAGTTTGCATTTTTTCAATTACCATGTTTTACGAAATTATGCTTCATTTAATTAAGAATACAACTTTTCTTTCTGTGAATAGTTTGATTGAGCACTGGGTTCTCTATAAATCTACAATGCCTAGATGTTTCCTACTCGGATGCGGCGAGCTGGTCTGTATAAATTTAAAATGTAAGTGTCGGCTTGTGGTTACGAATTAAGATTCTTAAATATCAAAGGCTGTTTTAAAAAACATTTTAGAGGCCACGGAAGTCGAGTGTGCTGAAGTATCACTTCAACGCCCTCGAAGTAAAAGTCGTTGAACGCTTCTTCCCTGTCTAAAAAGGTTACAATTGATTTGGTGAACCTTGCAATAAATGTTGACCGTAGGTGGTGTTGAGTGTTGTACAGAACCTTTGTGGTAAGGGGCTGGGTTTTAATTGGCAGACGATATTTTTTTGTTCTATAAGTGGTGAATAGAATCTCAGGCGTATCATTTTTATTTTTGTAGTTAATTTAATGTTGCTAACTGTTACTAATACAAAAAAAAATCTGGTGCGGTGCGAGCACAATACAACATTCACTTACCAGCCTACTTCGAGTTTATATTAATACCCCCTCGTTTCAGAACAGATATTTCTATATTGTTCACTGTGATAATGATTTCCGTACTAATTTTCCAGATGAGTCTTTCAGCTCATTTTTTAACTCCAATTTCAGAAATTTATTTTTAATTTCTCGTTACAAAATTTTAAAATTTTAATTTTACATAAGTATAGAAAAATATGAAAATATAACCTTTTACAAAAATCTGCATTCTGCCCTTAACCATTTATTCTATGCTAAATTGTTATAGAAACAATATTGAAAATACAAATAATAATTTTATGGGGGTCTATATACAGATCAAGAGGGATTAAAAACCATCAATTTAATAACTATGGCGAAACGGAATAAGGGACTGTGCATGCGTCCCCCAATTTGACAGTCATGTTAGAGCAGAGCGTTAATTTTGGGGTTTTTCATCATTCTTTGTTACCTTCTACGATATTATATGTTACATATTATTTTTTCTAATAATTTTGGCGTCCAACGATGTATAATACATCTATATTACTACTCTTATATCCGGAAATGTGTTTTTAACCTGAAAAAATATTTTCCCTCTATTTATTGTTATATAATTAAGTTAATTATCAAATACTTTTTCCATATTTTCATCTCTCAAACAAAAAAAATTAAAAGAACTTCAAAGGATGAAATTTAGTATTTACGCCCTTTGTGACTATTTAAACGAGGATAAAACATGGATCACATTAAAGAGAATTTTAGTAAATTCATGTACCGAGTTTAATTAATTTTTAATTAAATATCGAAAAATCGATTATATAAAATGAGGATTCTGATTATTTGATTTTGTTAAAAATGTAGCTGTAACATCTCTGGAATACACCTACCTTAAATACTGTTGAAATATATAATTTAAATTTCGTACTGCATTTCGTTTTTGAGCAAGGCTGTTTACAAACACATCGTCATTTTAAATTAGTTTTTTTTAAATTTTAAAATTAAAATTAGTTATTTAGACTCAAAACAGTACTTCAGAAAGTATATTTCCGTCGAAAACTCGAATTCGAAATTTTTTACTATCACAATATTTCTCCTTACTATATATCTCATTGGGAATATTTATGAATGAAGACGTGGAGCCCGATTCCCCTGATCTGATTAGCTTTTAGTGACTTCAAGGCCTGGGATGCCGCAGATGCCCCATCACATGGCCTTGAAGTCGTAAGCCTCCATACTTCGTAAGGTATTGCGAAGAAGTCCAGGAGGACCCACTTCATTTTGGCCCAATCAAGCCACTATATGAAGACCACCTTTCATTGGGCATAGAGAAAACATGGCAGGTTTCTGTGGTTCTTTAACAAATTATTTGCTAAAAATATTTCCTTCCCAAACTCTAAACCTAAAATCCTTCTTAGCTAGGGGAAGGAGGAGCTATGAAGTACATAAGAAATGTTTGTAAAGAAACCTGATGGCCTCTTTGAGATATTTCAATACTGCAGTTTCCTTTTCATTATGTGAAGTTAATGGATTCACGCTTATGGGGACAATTCGTGGGAGTCTTTATACCATCTGGACCAGTCATTCAAATTCCGTACTAAGAATGGCGAGAGTCACGCTTACACCTACACCAAACTGGAAACTGATTGTTAACTATCTTAAGTGAATAGGTTATGATGTAAGAATCTGAACTAAAAGATTTAAATGTTCTAATATAAAAAGAGACGCGATATAACCAAAAGCTTTTAGTGCTAATATTTGAAAATTTTTTAATAACTATTTACAATTTGAAGCGCCATTCTTGAGTGATAACTTCTCAGTTGTAACATGTAACTTATAGATGTAACATGTAGTAAATTGATTCACGAATACGAGATGATTATAATTTAATTTAATGGAAAATTTGTCGTGAAGTAATGCCTACTAAAATTTTATCATTATTATTATTTTTTTAATTGTAAATTAACCTTGAAAATTATGTAAGGATTAAATACTATCTTTAGAAAAAATAGCCTCGTTTGAAAAACAGGTGTGGTCCGTTATGAATTTTATTTCCAACTTAATTGCTACCTTGTTCGCACCTCAAAAGAAAAGAAAAAACAGGGGAAGTAAAGTAAGTTTTTATTGATTTTTAATGATGCGCATTGATAAGGTATTTTAATTTATCATATTATATTATTTGATATATTTTATTATATCAGACACCATTATATCTCACAAAGCAACTGCTAGAGAAAACCTCAAAGGCAAGTTCGCAAACAGGGAGCCCTCCAGTTTAGAGATGAAGTGATTTCTGAGTAATTTTGCTATAAAAGCAACGCGATAGTTAAAATTAATTTATTTAATATTTAAAAGGGGACAAATTTTACAAAAAAAAATCCATTATTTATCACATAAAAATTATAAATCCTTTTTTAAAGCCAATTTCTTAAGTATTTAAGCTTCTAACATCAGTGATGAGCTGTTCAATATTTTTTTACGTTTATCATACTTCTAACTTAATCTTTTATAAGTTTCAATATCTCTCCAGTCTCATATCACAACCCTCGAAGAATGGTGTCGAAATTGGAGGTTAAAAATAAATCCCATCATCATCATCAAATTTACTCTTCGTCGTAAACCTGCCCACTGCCCTACAGTATACTTTAATAATGTGGCTCTTACCCCTGTAGAACAGATTCGTTATCTTGGACTACACCTTAACAAACGGCTAACCTGGAATCCTCACACAAGACTGAAAAGACAGGAAACTGCACGCAGATTCCTACTATTACAGAATTTACTAGACAAACGGTCTAAACTTCCAACTTATTACAAAAGACTGATCTACATGACAATAATAAGGCCCATCTGGACATACGGAGTTGAGCTTTGGGGCTCAACTAAACCTTCGAATTCCTCTCGTATCCAATCCTTACAATCAAAAATCCTTCGTAAAATCCTCAATGCTCCCTATTTTGTTACTAATAAAACAATCCATAAAGACCTAAATGTTCTTTATGTAACCGATCTAGCCCGAACCCGATATCATTCCTTCCATTATAAACTCCCTAACCACCTAAAACCACTAGTTTCTAACCTTGCTTCCTCTTCCATTCCTGGCAATCCTCCGAGGCGCCTAAAAGGAAGATGGTCTCGTGACCTTATATTGTAAAATGTTTTTAGAGTTCTACTATTGGGTAGTTTCTCTACTTGCTGTAGCATATCATTATCATTATGTCATTATGATCTAATTTGTTTGTTGTATTTTTTATACTGTTCTAAATATCAATAAATAAAAGTTTCAATTTGTTGAAAACGGATTTTCGGCCCTAGTGAATTGACGGCAATAATCTGATTCTGTACAATAATGCTTACTGACGAAGTTATTATAGAAAATTGGACAATTAAAACGTTACCTTAGTTTTTACATAAAAATTTATAAACTGTCACACTGGCTTTCGTTTAAGTTGCGGACGATGAACTGATTAAAAAATAAATAATTAGGGCGAGTGAAAATGTTACAATTTACTTTTGATTTGAGAAAGGCATTTGTCACAGAAGACAGTTGCATAACTATCGTTTGTAAAATTCTAAGATTTTTTTTTTTTTATTTTCAACGCTAAGACTTCCGAAAGTTTCTTTCCATTGTTCATTTAACCGTAAATTTGTTACATGGATGATTTGATGAGGATCAGAACGATGACGCTGGCATAGATTTTTACTGTTATTTTATTTAATGTTTAATTTTCTTTACATGTCCAACGTTTCGGCCAATTCGGCCATCCTCAACAATCCATCTCAATAGCTTTTATTATAACTATGATCCTTAACAATTCGACGTACTTAACAATATTATTTATATTTTATCTTACCTTAATACAATTTTTGAACTAAATAATTTAAAAACACAACTTCATGCAGGCTATTCTGCCCAGGTCAATTAAACAATTTCTCTATGAAACATTAAAACATTAGGTAAACATATATTTATTGTTAATAAGCATATCCTACATTATGTCTAATTACCTAATTAGTCAATTTTCACATTGAAACAAAAATTAAAATTGTTTATCATAGTAACTTATTTGTTAAAATTTATCACAAAAATGCTTGTAACCTTTAACGTTTAATTGACCTTGGCAGAATAGCCTGCATGACATTGTGTTTTTAAATTATTTAGTTCAAAAATTGTATTAAGGTAAGATAAAATATAAATAATATTGTTAAGATAAATAATGTTGTTAATTGTAAAAGAAAACTGTGGGAAAAAAAAAAAAAGTTTTCTTTCTATTATTATATCATATAAAAATATGTAATTTATATATGGCCGAACACGGATTGATCAGTATGCTGTGTGAGATAGCAACCCGATGTATTTGGGCCGCATGGATGAATAAAGCATTTCTTTCTCTTTGAATTGTTAAGGATTATAGATGTAATAAAAGATGTTTTGTGATAGATTGTCCCTGAGGATAGCCGAATAGGCCGAAACGTTGGACTCGTAAAGAAAAGAAAATGTTTTGAGACTATAATGGATAAAATTTAAATTATTTATTTAAACAACATTAACCAGTCCCAAGAAAGTATTTAAGATTATAAGAGACTTACTTGGAATCCACACACAAGACTGAAACGACAAGAAACTGCTCGTAAATTCCGATTGCTTCAACACTTACTTGACAAACGCTCTAAACTTCCCATTCACTACAAAAAATTAGTATACACTACGATAATCAGACCAATTTGGACATATGGAATTGAGCTCTGGGGTTCAACCAAACCATCAAATTCTTCCCGCATCCAATCGTTA
>NW_027106467.1:536073-552143 GCF_000696795.3 Halyomorpha halys
AAATTATATTCTCTGGAGAGAGTGAATTTATTTTTTAATTATAAAATTATTTCATTTCAATTAATAAACATTTAAGGCAATATATATGTATTATTAGAAGTATATATGAGTCATACGATCGTAAAGTATGCAACATTTTTTGTGAGTTGAAGTTTTTGGCAATACCTGATTTCTGAATTTTATATTTTGAAAGGTTGTAGTAAATTTCTTTCTTTTTTTAAAACAATAATATTGTTATTATGTTATGGTAAGTGATAGTTGATTCGAGGTAAAACATGGTAACTAACAAAGATGGCCGCCCGACGCAGTCTTTTATTAAGGATAATAAAAATAAAATCTTTTCAACTTCATTAACAGTTCTGGCAAGAGTTATTTTGATGATTGAAATGCTTATGAACCGAACAATGGTTTTGTGTAAGAAAATCGGACCCAAGTCACTCATTCATAGAGATAAGGTATAACTGGATAATGGTATAATAATGAAGATAAGTCCATACTTGATTTTTTCAAAGTAAAGCATAGTATCTAATGTACTTTCCAAGCTGGGCCTTGAAAGTATTGCTGAAACCACTAGACTTACTGAAAGTTCTAAACCGCTTTATACAAGCTTTGGGTTCGTTTTGTCTATTATATGGCCGAATTACAAAATTTTTCAATATTTGTTTATTCCATCGATATTGTGTGTTCTTGTAACAACAGAGTTAATGTTTCGATTTTTTTTTTTTCGAATAACTAATGAAATCATGAATTACTCGTATATTCTTCTTCAAAGAAAGTTTATTTATTAGTACGTCAGTTATTATCAACATCAGTGATGAACTGTACAATTTTTCTTGAAGTAATCGTATTTCTCAGTTTTCGTTAGGGGACCGTAGGCCCATGAATTACATATGCGTATAAGTCATGTATTATTAACAAGTTCAAAAATATGCATAATTGCATACTAACTCAATATTCCCTTTATAGTGAATTCATAAAAATGATTCTTTTATTATACGAATTATTAAATGTATTATCCAAAATTTAATCGTGGTTATGGATTAATTTTTAAATTATAATGAATGGATTAATGAATTAATGGATGAAAATAAAGGCGAGTCAATTATAGTTCTATTGATAATATCTAACAAATAAAATTAATATATAAATTTATTTGTCACCAATACTATAAAGACTTAAAAAATGATTCCAGCACAGACATACACCCAGCATTGGAGGCCAACTCACGTCCATGTAGTTAAAGTGTTTGCCTTCCTAGATCACCTGGCCCAGTGTATTTCCATCTTCGTTAGGCGAAGGATTATTACAATTTTGAAGGATATTCAAATCATTGTGAAATCACCAAACACGGTTACGCGATTCGTAAAATTGAAAATGAATTCTTTAACGTTTATACAGGAGATTGTTTCACACATAAAATATCTAAGTGGGTAAGAAAATATTAGATTTGTTTTACTTCCTTACTACCTGAGAGAGGGAAGCATTGTATACATTTAGAAATAAAAAAAAAAATAAAAAATACTTAGAATTGACAATTTTTACTCGAATTTTACGTTTTATTCATCACGAAACAAATTTGGTTTCGTTTCCGTCAATAATCAAATTTGTGCACATAATCGATTGAACCGCGATTATGAAAAAAAATTTCAAGTTTCGAAAAATACTAGTTTGTATAAATGTATTTTATATTGAATTAATAAATTCGTCCGTAAGTATAAATGTTAACAAATTACACCAACATGCACAAATTTATTTTCCTGAGCATACCTATCTTTCGAAAACGACTTGTCCGATTTTTCTCAAAGTTGGGCATTAGTGTAATAAATAAATACATGTTCTACGATTTATTTCATCAACAACTTTCGCTTGATTCTCAACTATCCAATGGGAGTAGAAACATAAAGAAATAGGAAAATTTTGAAAAAACACAAATTTCAAAAATGAAAATAAGAGAATTAAAAATATATAAATAATGAGGAAATTATACTGGCCAATGTAACTAGATAGATTTTTTTTTTCAAAAATTTAATTTTTTTTTTTACAAAAATAAGCTGAAATGGTATTGCAATAAGCTATTAGTACAGGATAACTATTTATTGACGGCTTACCTTCATAAAAAAATTGCAGAACAGGAGGGAACAGAAACAAAGAGAGTTATTATAGAAGGACATAATGTATATATGTGCCATGTCTAATAGTAAGAAGGATGAACACATTCTTTATTTATCAGGCAGATGTTCTCTTTTAAAGTAATATAGAAAAAAAAAATTATTTAGGTGAATGTATATTGATAGAATAAGGTGTAATCGATATTTTAAATAATAAATGTTGAAATACATTATTTTTGTATATAAAAAACGTGCTTTGGACTACAGATAATTTTCTTATACACTATAAATAATAGCAGAGTTCAATAATGACACTTAAAAAAAAAAACAATACAAGGGATCCCTAAGGCATAGAAATTCTCTCTGACAGATGGTATATAACCATGCGAGTATTGTATTGTTTGTTTAATATAGTATCAGATGCGTAAATAAAGATTTTTCTAAGATGTGTCAACAAATATCATGATACATAAATATGTCTCAATATTAATATTATCAATAATTTTATTTCTATCAGAGCAATGAAAATAAATAATGTTAACAAATGTAAAGATAAATATATATATTACATACAATAACAATATAATAAATTATACGAAATGGAAACTAGGATCAAAAATAAAACAAGAATTATTTATATGCATGTAAAAAGTGTTACCGATATTTTAAATGATAAATGTTTGAATAATTAATTTTTGAATATGAAATGTGCTTTGCACCACAGACAATTCATAGTAACTAATCAATTATGGAACATCGAACCATAGAAAATTTCCCTAGATGACAGTATTTAACAACAATTCACTGTTATTGTGTAATTTAATATCCAAATAAAACATTTTTTCTATTCTATTAAATTTATTTTTTTTATTTTTATGTTTAGTTGATTAGTTTTATATGTTAAAAAGATAAGCGAAATAACCACCTGCTTGATGAGAAGAAAAGAATTTATTTTGGGTAAAAGAATCAGTTGTTTCATCTATAATTAGCATTACTACATTGGAAGATTATCGTACATATTCTGCATATTATTTTTTTTTTTTTTTTATGAATAATGCAGGAAAGCTTCGGTAGCTATTTTTTGAGTTCCTATGAAGTATGTTAAGTGGCTATTTATCCATTAATTATATAGTCTGATTCGTAGTTTTCAAAAGTAAATTGCACTTCTAAAACCAAGGATATTTTTTTAACTTTCAAGAAATGTCAGGGATCTTGTCGCAAATATTTTGTATAGTGCATACCGATTGAATTTCAAATTTAAGACTTAAATAAGATTAAGAAAACAAAAACTTTACATTTATAGGTAATTATGTCCTCGAAAATATTGAGCTTTCACTGAGTTGTGTATAAAGATACTTCAACAAGATATAAATTGCGTACAGATGTGTTATCGATGAGGTAAGAACTTAATCCTGGTTGCTAAATACTCCTGGATTATAATTCAATGAAAGATGCTTACTCTAAAGCACTGAATCCCAACACGTTGAGGTCTGGAAGTTAATGGGTTTCTTAAAAGTGATTTGCTTTTATACTGCATTTACATGCTAAAACCTTTCAAGCGGTCAATCCCCAAGACCCTCGCGCTCTAGCTATGGTCCGCGGACCACCAGTTGGGAATCATTGGACTAAAAGAAAAAAAACACATTAGGAAAAAACTCTCAAAGTTTTATAAGAGAGTGGAAAAACCTCAAACGCATTTTAAATGTTGTTTGACTACTTTCCATATCGAGAAAAACAAACTTCTTAATAATAAAAAAAATGTCTTAGCCTAATTAAGCCTGCAATCACTTGTGGAAAAATGTATTCAAAATAGTGTAGAATGACTTTTTGTTTTTCAAGGTTAATGCATCAAGAAAACGAATTGTATTATTTAAAATGTAGCGTAAACCAGTTTCTGGGGAATCCTGGCTATAGCCGATATTAATCAACCGGTTTTTTTAGGTGTGTACATATAAGTACAAGAGGGATAAATACCTCAGCTTGTGCGGTGCGCGCATCCCAGAACTGTCACTAACCGCTATATTTGGAACTTAGATGAATCCTTGTTCGTTTTAAAGTAGCAATTTCCCAAAAAAGAGAATTTATATAGAACTGAAATTACTTATTTAATTTAGGTAAATACCTGAGATGTTATAGTAACTTTGACTTCGTTCCACTTTTTTCATACATCTATTTATTACCATTCCTTACCAATAACTACCTGCTAATGAGGTTGAAAAGTCTAGACAAGAAACAAAAGGTCATACGAAACTACAATTACATATTGAAGGCAAGTATATGCCTAGAATGTTACTGAAATGTTAACTTTTTAGAGCTAAAATTAAGTTAAATTGACTCCTATTTTACATCATAGATTTTACGCTTTTTAACCAATTCCTCCTAAAAGGCCCAAACGACTTTGATTAAATTCGTCATATCAATGCACAAGTCTTTAATATTAGATAGATTTTATTATTTTGTGTTGGCAAAGGGCTTAAAATTGAATTTTAAAAAATATTCTTTCTTTGAAGTTTCTCTAGTTTCTGTTATTTGAAAAAACTAACCTGTCTTATTATTAGCAGTAAGAAACTAAAAATATAGAAAATGAAAGTATTTGATAATTAGTTAGAAAATGAACGTATTCATGTGTCCATGGATATTATGACAATAATCTTTCTTTTTGGATATTGTCATAACAACCATGGAAACACTAAAACATAATAACATTTATTTATTGATTTATACCGCCTCTGCTTCTAAGGGTCATTGATGGATCAAATAGCTCCATTATATTCTGCTGTCATTGTCATAATAAACAACAGATAAATAAAAAATATTAAAGAATTTCACGAATAAAGAAAGAAGAAAAAAGCAAAAATAAAAATATCCGTTTCTAATAGAAAAAGCAAAACCGATCTTTACAGATTGTATGACGGCTTTTTGTTAAACTGTTGTATTCTCAGCCAAAATAAAATTGATATTTATTACCCCCCCTCGAAAAATCCTAAAATACTAATTTTTATAGCTACAGACAATTTTTTTGGTCATAATTTTCGCCTTCCTTGGTCTTCAGATTTTATTTCGAAAATTATAAAATCAGCTATAATTCCAGCACGACCCTACCAAACTGCACAATACTGGGAGACGTATGTTAGGTGGTAAGTAAAAGTTGCCAGGTATAGGTTAAAGATGGGACTGTCTACCAGTCCAAACTTTTGAGATAAACAAAATTCAGACATAGTTTAACTAATGGTTTTTAGTGGCATTACAAATATTATTATAATCCTATGTTTCTGGAAATGCGTACAAAAGTACATGTCCTTTGGTTTATCAAAAATAAAGTTATAACAGAGGGAAGTTAATGTTCTGAAATTTCATTTCTTTCTTAAAAAAAAAAAAAAGCGATTCTCGTTTGCAGGTCCAAACTTACTGTGACCAATGTCCATGTCGAAGAGATTCCCTACTAAAGGCCAGGGCTCAGGACCTGGAATCTGCTGACCACACTTCCTTGTCTTCCCATCCGGAGACAGGACATAGACGACGAGAACAACGACTATGAACAGCAATACCAGGATGAACATGTCTTCAGCAGAGCTCGTGGCGAGGGACTGTGTCGGGCTGCGAGTGGACCCCCGGAGGTGGGGGCGCCCCACACCACGAGTTCAACAGTTGTAATTCGAATAATACGAAATTAAATAAAATACAAATCGATTTTGAAGTAATTATCTTAAGCATATGAAAATGTTCTTATTAATATAAATTAAATCGATCAATACATTAATAATAATATCGATTTTTAAAATTTGTTTGAATAAAAATCACATTACTCCAAAAAAAAATATAAATAAACCATCAAGTAAGTTGTGAGCAAATAGCCATAACCTGTACGTGAGACCTATCTCATAAGCAACAATACTATAGGGTCTATATTATTTTTGTTATACATCAACAAAATAGTTATCAAAATCGTCTGTTTCGCTGATGATTTCAAATTAATTTTAAAAAAAATACTGAAGATGCTTTAAAAATCATAAAGTTTTCTAAATATTACCCATTAAAGGGTAGTAGTTTCTGATGATAATAATCCTGAAGCGATTTCAGGTTTATTAGGATTTTGTTAGGGTCTTTTTGCAAATCATAAAAAATGTTTTGCGTTGTTTTTTTGTTTTTTTTCCGATTTACGGCTTTAGGACGTGTCGGTCATAAAAATTTCCGATATTAAATAGTCTTAAAATCCAACTTGCTACTAGAATTCGCAAAAAAAACGAAAGGTTAGAAAATTAACACCACCAAGTAGTACTACTTGCTACTCTTATGGCCCAGTGAAAATCAAATAGCAATATGTTCAAAACTCATGGAATACCTTTTAAATAAAAAATAAGTAAAGAAAACCAATCAATTTAATGTTTAAGTATACAAAATAAAGTATCACACGATAGTACATATGTATTAAACTTTTACTGTTCCATAAAGGTGATATATTAAGGCCTTTATATAGGCAGGTGCTGATTAGATTAACTATAGTTAGGAATAAGAGAGCGACAGCAGTTGCTTAGCTCGAGTTGTACTCAGTAGAGTAGTGGCTTCCAAACGAAAATATAATTATAATATAATAAAAAGTAATTTAGGAGTGGGTTTTCTACGTGAACTCAACACAGTTTTGAACCTTAACAATCATATTTCCTTCAAATATCGTATAGCAGTTGTGTAGATGTCTCTGCTTTTAGTGGTAGCGGCACTACTACCGTCATAGGCCACTCTGCTTTCTCTGGTTCGTTCCTCCTTCCTATACATTTTCTTTCTTTCATAAGGTCTTACAGCTACTTGCCATCTCTTTTAGGACCATAAACGAGTAACATACGGGGTAAAGTTTTCTTCCTGCAAAGACCTACAGCTAGTTCCTGTAGGATTTGCCATTCCCTTCACGACCGTATGTTAATACCCTCCGGAGTGAAGTTTCTATCCTGTGAGGATTTACGGCATTTACGTTGAGCCATCTCATATAGAGTACCTCGCCTTAATACAGAGCCACCTCACAGTTTAGGAACCACTGCATTAGGAGGTAGTAGTTTCCTTTAAAAAGAACATTAAATGTAATAAAAAATTGAGACAAATAAAAGGATATTGTAATAAATCTTAAAAAGTGTTAAAGAAAATGGAAAAAATAAAATTAATTTTTATTATAGATTTTTAATTGCGTTACATTTAATTAAAAGAATAGTTTGGTATAGATGGAAGGCAAAATGAAATAATAATTAAAAAACAAAGCATGTTTTGTTGTCATTCTTTAAATGTAAGTTCGTGTAATAAAAGAAAATTGGAGCTGCGCGACCATTACGTACAGATAACAGCATAACATATTTTAAAAGGCATTAAACACTTGCACATGCTAGTGTTCCCGCCAAAAATTCATAACCCGCCTAAAACGGTCTCAGCAGGTTCTGTTCAGGGTTAATATGAGCTTAGGGATAGCTGAATCTTAACTGAGTTAATATTTTCGAGTTAGGTAATGTTATTGCGTGTTGAATAAACTTTCTTGATAATATTATATTGTTTATAGGAATGAGCGTAATATCGCTTATAGTTCAAATGAATTAAAGAGAAGGAAACATCTTATGCCAGGGCTCTCGTAGGGATAACTAGTAAATGAATAACGATTAAAGTGAATAACGATAGTAAATATGGACTTTACATTCAGAAAAATTGAGTAAGTGTAAGAAAATAATCCATAGATAAACAATTAAAAAAGATACATTAATATTCTATACACATGAAGATGTATTGAGACTAGACATTAAACAAAAAAAATAATTAAAAATGTAAATCACAGCTATTAAACCTTCCAATTATAATCACAAATCATCGACTTTTATTTTATAATAGATGGAACGCAAGTCCTATTTTTCTTCCTTCATTCTTTTTTTTTTTTTAATTTCTTTTCCACCATTGGAGATAAAACCCGACAATGAATTAGTTTTGCTTTAGATATTTTAAAAAAATAAATCGAAACAGGCAACTTCGTTTAACTGTTTTAAATTTAGCCCATTGAGCACAACGTATCTGAACTAAGTACTAGAGATAGAAATAGAACAACAAGGGATACTTCTTGATAAGACTTCCGGTGGGAATAACTATTAGTATACGTAACACAAACCGTACTGAAGTGAAGTGTGTAGTGAAGAAGTCGAGGAAGTGTTAGAGTGAAATCGACAAACCGTTTTAGAAGCGTATCAGTTAACAATGTTAAGCAATTAATTTTATATTGCATATCCTGTTGAATTGCTGTTTATCATCTGGCCACATTAATATATTTCACTCCTATAACCAACCTGTTTGTCAGTTTAGTTCAAAGAATGTTGGGGATTGTTAAAATATATATATATATATTGTTAACTTTTTTTACCACCAAATCGGGTCAATTTCAGAATTCTGTTTACAACAAATATTAACTTTTCAAACTCTCAGATTCTAAAAAACACATTTTTGGTCAGAAGTATCAAAACGGCCATTCTGAGTATCTACATAGAGTTCTGTCAAACATTTTATATCGAACTGTCAACTATCTGTATATGCGGCTCACTCCATATGCACAGATGGAACTTGAGATTCAGGAAGGAGAAATTTAGCTTCGCAATGAAACTTGAGGCAAGTGATCTATCCACGCGTATTTGTTTTTTTAGCTCTTCGCCATTTCTGGCATACGATGATTATCAGCCTAGTCTAACCGCAGTAATGGTAAAGTTTTCTTTCGCTGGGACTGCCACGAAATAAAAGTGAACACGTCCAGGGCGTATTCGAACCGGCGCAGCTGCAGATTCGAGACTGTCAGGGTCACGACTTTACACAATCGGTTACCACGGTCTCAGGTAACTTGCCTGTGTTTAGTTACACACAGAGCTGAGGAAACAGTATTTAGAAATAAAACTACGACTAGATTATAACAATATTTTTTAGTTATTAATGATTTATTAACACATAAACATCGTGTTTATAACAATTTAGTTAAAGTTTTATCTTTAACTATGGTTACACAGTATGGTTTGAGGGCTACCAACAGATACAATTTTGTGCTCTACGTGTTCTAAATAATTAAATAATTTTCCAAACATTTAAAATCAATAATTAAACTATTTTAAGATACTCAAAATTTAAGTTATTAAATTGATTTAATTTAATAATTCCAGTGTAAATTAATAACCGTGATCGATGTTCAATAGAGAATAGATAATTAAAACTTCATAACCAATAAGTTATAATAATGGACTAACGTCTAATGTGTTTCTGTTTACCATCGATGTTTTAAAATCTAATAGGACATTTTTATAAGGAAACAATAGACCTAGAGTTAGGTGACGTTAGGGTGGGAAGGCTGAGGTTCTATGGACACATGATGAGGATGAAACCTAAAAGACTAAACCATAGAATTTTTCAACGAATCCTCAGTCATAAAAATTCAACATGATATTTCAAGCATAGGGATGATATGGAACAAGTGGGGCTGACGGACCGAGATGAGTACAGAAGGACGCTCAACGGAGTTGGAAAGAAGCGCTCCAGAAAGAGTCTTGTATGGTCTGAGGAGAGAAAAGGTTGACACGCAGTGCTCATGAGGGACATATGGAAAAAGAATAAGCAGATGAAGAAGAAGCATTAGAATTATGATATGCGCGTGGTCTTCAAGGCTTTTTCGTGAAAAAAAACAAAAAAACATTAGTTGTCTGGGTAATTAAACTAACATGTATTTGATAAAAATACCGGAACAAAAGTTGAATTTAAAAGCTTTACAGTAACATTTCAATGAACTTTCATCATGTATCATTTTTTTTTTTTTTTTTGTCCGAGATTTACGTTTTCTGACATATTGCCTTATTTCATTTTATTTTTAAAATAAAAGTCGGTTAAGGCGAAGATATTAGCCGATATAACTTCCATGTCCGCCTGAAATACGCAGGGCTCATGGTTACCGACATTTGTTATTTTGTTTCCTTACTAAGCATTTTTAGATACTTTGGTCTTGTGGTGGCAAACATTTGGATTCTATTTAAGAAAAAAATGGAACCGGTTATGCAAGCCAAGGAGCGCTAAGATCTAAGATATAATGAAATTGTTCCACAATCGATATCAATTCACAGCGAAATCACAGGCGATGAAGTACTCCATATTGTAATCATTAGGTTTATATGTTTAGATCTCTATTTATTTAATGTTTCTGTATTACTTAAAGAGGATGGATTATTCATATTACAATATATATCTATGACAATACAAAGTTATATTTTGACACGTCGATCTCTAAAAAAGAATAACCTGTACACAAACTTTTTCTAATTTCAATTCAAATTCATTTTTTCTGGAGGCAACATCCTTCTGAATTAGGGAGGGTTCAAAGGTATAACTCCATTTGTAGATAAACACGATGTGTCCTTGAAATATTAACTTTTCATAGTGGTTGAAGTGGATCTATTCTTGGGAAAACCTAACATTCAATACCATATGATACATATTGTGCAACTGTTCATTGAATTTTTAATACCAGCGTTCTCCTTGTTGCTTGATGATTGTGGTGATGGTACTAATGTAACGATTAAAGACCATGAAAGTAGCGGTTAATAATAACATTGGTGAGGAAAACTGTTCTGAGGAATTGATTTTGACTCGATCTGCTTGGAGAATTCGGAAGTAGTTTGAACATTGACAACGTACAGTGATAGATTGATAATTTATGAAACCAACATAAGGATTTTGTTGAGTATATCCAATGGTGTTATTTTTGCAGGTCTTACACATCTGTTAGTCGAGTTATAGGTAATGGAATGCCAAGTAACATCTGTACTGTATTTAGAGGAAGAAATGAAAGTAGTCCTCGCCGAAACTTTCCTATGATGCATGTGATAACCCTAGCTTTGATTCTCCTTAGTTCTACCTGTAAGTAGACAATTTTTTTTTTACCCTATCAATAACCTAATATTTTCGATGTGACGAGGTATTCCTTTAATCTAACATTTATAACCTATTCCTGATAAAATAACAAGTCATATCCATCGAAAATTTTTTATTATCGTTGTAAAGTATTTTCCACGATGAAGATCAGAACATTATATATTTTTAGCCAATCGAACAGTAGATGATAAGTGAGTTAATTTATTATTGTTTGGCATATTAAAAAATAACAATGAAACAGCTTCCTCTACGAGGCAAAATTCCTCTGATAGATAACCGAAAATAGTAGTTATTTTGAAGACCATCAGTAATGTTTAAGCGTATTTAATTACAGTAGTGGTGTAGAGTATTGTACATATTGTATGGTAGGATAGGTAAGAAGATATTGTTAAATCTTCGGTCGAAAAGAGTAGACCTGAAAATATTACATGGAAATAGTACATCTATTTATCAGAGGTATTCTTTCCCTCGAAAAGTTGGTCCTAATATTGGTAGAACATCTTGTAGTTCTTAGGCAGAAATATAATATACTTTGGACAAATTGTATATTAAATTTCTCTTATGCATATTATATATTTAGCCACATTCTTCATAGTCATTGCAATGATAATGGTCAGAGATTAATATCCTCACACAGACATGTGATAGAAAGAATTTCTTTTTTGCCCAAAGATATCCATAAGGGCACGTGAACTTCCCCGAATGGTGAATCAGTTAACCAAATCGACCGCATACTCATAAGTGCGAAGACAAATCGGATTTAATTGACGTTCACTTATTTAGAGGAACCATTATGGACTCCGATCTCTTGCTAGTAATTGCGCCCGTTCGAGCTCGTATCTCAAGACCAGACAGACGGGCCCAGATGACAAAAAAGTATAACGTTGATAGTCTAAGATCGGAATCGACTCAGTTTTCGCTAAAGCCATTGAAGACAAGCTTTGAGGAGTCAAATATTGGCTAGATAGAAACAGTATTTCAATGACCTCCTGAATGGCCCTTATGAAGTAGAAGGATCGGTAGAAAGCACTGAAATCTTTATTATAACTCAGACAGCAGATGATGAGCTTGCTGACGCTATCGAGAGGCTAAAAAACAGGAGATACCCTCAGGAAAGTGGTACATGAACTGATCCTATCTGCCTGGATGGAAGAATCGCTGCCTGTTTCCTGGCAGAGAACTATTACCTGCCCTATCTATAAAAAAGGCGATCAGCTGGACAGCAATAATTACAGAGGGGTCTCTCTCCTCCCAAGTGTGTACAAGATCTCGCTCGTCTTGTTTCAAGACCCCCATTCCCTGGGACAGTAATTGGTGTCTACCAGTGCGGTTTCCGTCAGGGCAGATCCACGACGGACCATATCCTTTCCCTCAGAATAATTCTCAAGAAAGGAAAAGATTATTTATTGCCAACACATCACCTATTCATTGATTTTAAGACGGCCTACGACAGCATTAACAGGGAACAGCTCTATAATGGGATGAATAAACGGAAGTTACCTAAGAAACTAATTCGATTAGTTCGACTCACAATGAACATGGTGAAATGCAAAGTGAGAATCCAGGCTGGGATGACAGAGAAGTTCTGTGCAAGAAAAAGGGTAAGGCAGGGAGACTCGTTGGCCAGCCTCCTGTTCAACGCAGCATTTGAAAAAGTTATCAGAGACCCGCGAATACAGTTGGGTGGGACCATCTTTAGTAAATCAATACAAATTCTAGCATAAGCAGATATTTTGTTATAGTTGCTGATTGATATTATATATAGTTGCTAGCTTAAATCCACTTCATCCACAGATCTCGATTGGTCACTACACATTCGAAACGGTCCAACTATTTGCTTATCCAGGTTTTCAAGTAAATTCCGACAACGATATGTCAGAAGAAATATCCAAGAGGATCCTTGCGGCCATGTTAAGTTGGCTTTCGGCGGTATCTAAGTTATCGCCTAATCTCGAGGAAAACAAAAGCGACTTTGTACAAGACGTTGATTCGTCCTGGTCCTAACATTTCCACACTTTTGACCTTATTTAGCGATTTTCTGGTGTTTTAAGAGAGTTAATTATCTCTTTTGAAACATAATGGATACTTCTGTAAATAGCAATTTTGATTTTATTGTATTTTCTATGATCGGTCTCTAACAAATTGAGTATAAACTTGGAGGAAAAAATATAATGGAGAATGTTAGCTGGCAGGATAAGTGAAGCCAAAAAGGAGGGCTTTATAATGAACCAGGTCTGTTGCAGAGGAGTAGGGAAAGAGTACGAGCCAATCATTAGCTACCTTCTATTTCAGTTTAGATTGCAATGGTGGGCATTCCTATTAACCTCAACGTAAACCTTGGCTCCGTGGGCGTGGTTTTTTTTGGCTTGACGTTTGTTTTGAAAAAGACAATTTTTAGTTATTACTGATCCAATAATAAATAAACATTATATCCACGACAATTTATTTATAGCTTTATTTAAAGCTAATTTTCCCTCACCTTTTATCAGAAACAGGAACATTGCGATACCTCCATAATATCGACACTCCTTTCAATAATACACTTTAACTGAAGTACCGATATTGTCGAATGAAGAGTATTTATCGATGTAGGCCAAGTATTTAAATGCCATCAAAAAAGGACATTAACCTTTTCTAATGGCATTATCCTTCACTTATGTAGCGAATTTATTATTCATTGTCTACCCATCATTGGAAAAAATCAATAGAGATTAGCGACATGCTACATAAAATTGGAGAATAAAAACCGAACTAAACAACATAATATTTTAATTTGGCGCTGCATTGGTTGCGTAAGAATCAGTGCTGGGCATATGATTGCTTTCTTCTCTTTATGTCCACTGTGAGTTAAGGTTAATGACTAATATGCAAATGAGGATTTCCTGTCCTCTTTGTCTTTCATGCATAACTGCAGTTTGTACAAGTATCTTCGTGAGTACAACATAGGAATCGGGCATAGGAAATATTTGGAAGGCTTCTATCTGCAGATAACCAACCTTTTCTAACGTGGTGGAAGGGTCACGTTTTGATTCCGTGGATCCTCCTTCATAATTAAAGGATTTCAAATTTTATGAGTGAATAGTGTTAGGTTAGGTAGAAAGGTAAAACCCGCATTTTACACTTAAGATGGGGAGGTGGCATATCCTACTCTAGTTTTCAGAAGATGAAGCTAAAAAGAAGAGTGGTTGACCACGCCCTCGTAGCTGAAGTTTACGTTTAGGTTAATAGTAATGAACACTATTGTAATCGAAACAGAAGGCAGTTGGTGATTTTCCTATTCTCCCCTACTCATATAGCAGGCCTTCGGTGATTATCATAAGACCCATCTTTTTAGCTTCACTTTTCCTGACAATGTACCCTCTTCATTATACCCCTCTATCCAAGACTTAGAAGTCCAACAAGGGAAGAAAAAGTGGTTGGAACATAGCTCGGTAGATAACGTTCGAACATGTGTAGTACTCCAGGTGCTACTTTGTTCAGGATTCAATTCATGGAACAAAGCTATTATTTTTATTATTATCATGTACTCATATAAAGATATTTTGGATATTAAAGGTATACGTACTAGATCCGAGTGTATATTACATTTTTATTATGTTTGGCATAGGCCTGGCTGATGAAAAAAGAAGCTACAACGATGCTGAAATTAGTAAGCAGGCTGAAGAAAATATCAGGTGGCTGCGACATGCGAAGGAGGAAGTGGAGCGACGAGAGAGGGAACGGAACAGCCTGGCCACCCTCACCGACATCATGATCAAGGACTCCTTCGATTCCCAGCTCATGTCCAAGATGGATATCCTCTATGACAACCAAACTGATCTAAGCAGGGAGCTCAAGTTCGTTCCGCAGGTGTTCAACTGCGGTATGCTTTCTTCTTAGAAATTATATATATTTAATTATAACTATATTTAATTTTGTGTCTCCATATTCTGATTGTAGCTTCTTTGGATAGACTCGATTTGTTAAGCTGCAACTTTTGTTCCTGGTCATTAGTATAACTGTTGTGAAATCTTTTTTACGTGTCTTATATGTTTTATTTGTGTTTATTATTGTATAAAACATTACATAGCTATTTAAGTTTAATAAAGTTTCCTGTTATAAACCCTAAAATTCAACACTTGTTAACAGAAATAGATTATAATTGCACGATTCAGCTACCAAGCGTTGGGTATGACTGCATGTAATTGTGCTGAATCCGTTTTAGTCGTTACCATGTTTTGTGTGTTTATGGTTAAAACTAGCGCTTACAAGAGGAAAGCTGGAGCTAAAAAACCCCATCTATTGAAATTTCAATTATAAGTTGCGTATTTTTTTTTTTATACCCCAGGTGTTGCAACCACTTTTTCGATAAAATTGACTGACGAAAGTGCCACTTTTTAGAATTGATTTTTTTCGATTTTCTCTAAACCACAATTTTAACGATATTGATTTAATTTGGTGTATCATTGTACAACTAAATGTTCATCGATATTGGCTAAGTCTTATTCTCATTGAAATAGTTTGAAAGTACTTAGAATTTTTGAAGATGAATACATACACAAATATTTGTTTTCCTGTTTAACTAATATAATTTAATGTTCACAGGCAAAGAATTTGACATATTTAAAGTTCTTGAACTGGCAAAAGCGCATAGAAACGTAACAACAGAACAACCTCCTTGCATTTTGGATGTAGACGAAAATATGTGTACAACTAAGAAGGCCGCAGCTAGTAATAAAAACATAAAAGTGATGAAGAACACAGTTGTTCCACAAATGAAAGATTTGCCGGTTGCAGTTCATGGCTACCCAGTACAAGCATTAGTATCGACTAAGGCGCCTTCGGGACTTCCGGCCTTAAAGAAAACGCCTTCATCGGCTTTAAAGCTGCCGGCGGCAAATCCCGTGAGTAAAGACCCAATTACACGTGATAGGTAGTACTGTAACAGTATTTGGACAGTATGAGAGGGTAGGTAGTACTGTAACAGTGGTTGGACAGTATGAGAGGATAGGTAGTACTGTAACAGTGGTTGGACAGTATGGGAGGATAGGTAGTACTGTAACA
>NW_027106467.1:557188-593804 GCF_000696795.3 Halyomorpha halys
ACAAATTGCCGAACAAGGTAACCAACAGCAGCAACAAACAGCAGAACAACATAACCAACAGCAACAACAAACTGCAGAACAACGTAATCAACAGCAGCAACAAACTGCAGAACAAGGTAACCAACAGCAACAACAAACTGAAGAACGACGTTACCAACAGCAACAACAAACTGAAGAACGACGTTACCAACAGCAGCAACAAACTAGTGAACAACAAAAGCGACAACAATTTCTAACCATGGGTAAAATCAATCCACAACTTCAAGGCTCCGAAGAAAAAAACCAACCTCAAATTCAATCCATACGAAAACAATCTCCAACCATAATATCACGAGTTGTTGAATCAAAACGACAACAATCTGCCATTCCAGTTTTAGAACAACAGCCTTTGCCATCACACAGTGCAAGTGACCAAAGACAGACTTTGTTTCCTCTAAGAATAGAACAAAAGCAACATGAAGCCAAGCTTGTAACGAACCCTACTATTGGTTCATCAGCGCAACAAGCTGCTCAGTTACCTGAGACTCAGTCAGTAGCCAAATTACAGACAGAAGCTCCTAACAAGGGTTTCCCCGAAAATAGTGGAGAGAAATTATCCAATAGCAATACTGATAAAAATATGATGTCGGCGCCGATTAATGCAATGGTTATGGAGCCAAATTTGAATTCCTCGAATAAAAACCCCTCAAGTAAATTTAATTTAGCTCCTGCAAATATTCCTGGAACAGTCTACTTTTGGGGTAACACTATGACTCAAACATCGAAGATGCAAAACTATGGTAGTATGAAACCAGAACGAAACAAGGCAGCATCAATTGCAAATAGACTTGAAAGTAGCGATATGCCGGGAAACATACAAGAAAATTCGAAAGGAGATTATTTTTACTATCAAGAACAAGATTAGATAAAAGTTCCTTCAAAGCAGGTTAATACACAGGAACATTTTTAAAATGTACGAACCACTAAATTTTATTTATCTTATTTTTTATTTATTTGTATTAGGATGATTCATATACTTTTTAAACTTTTGACTTCTTAAAATTCAATTCAAGTTTTCATTTTAAAATTCTTGACTGTTTATTAGAACTAATATTTTTCTATAGATCTTACGGAAAAAAATCCATTAAGTGAGGCGATATCATTTATAGGATTCATAGGACACAAGTCAACAGTTAAGTCAAATGACAACCAAGTTGTCCATTTTAAGATTGGTGCTTCCTACCTTAACTTCAGGTTGTCTATTTACTGCTACTTCTTATCGAATTTTCAATGTGTGGTTTTTGTCGGATCTTTGTCTTTCAGATCTAGCCACTGAGCAAAAAAAAGAGTACTTTTGGCCATTGGTCTGTCAGTATCGATATTATTTGGTGATTGGATAGTCAAGATCATCCTTAGTGATATAGCCGAAGACTGGGCTAAGGGTGCCACATATACAATTTTGAACGGGACAGTGCCGTTATTTGAGGATTTTCGACGTGTCCTATCGGGTTTCAAAAATGTTCAGGTTTTTTGTTTTGAGCAATCATAAAACTAAAAGTTATAAACATTATAATATTTATTCTTAATACGTTTTATCAACCATAAATATACACTATATATATCAACCATAAATTTATTGATGTGGAGTAATCACATTTCGTATGGTTTATTCTAAAAATTGTTGAATTTGCAATATGACTTCCCTGTACAGGTTTACTTGTCAATATTACTCCACAAACCAAATATCAACTGAACCAGGTGGTAATCCAACCACAAAGCTCCAATCAGGGCAATCCCTGATCCTCATCCTTGCATTCCCCCAAGCTCAAAATCAGTCATAAGAAGCATGTATATATATATATATATATATGCTATATAACATAAATGAGGATTGGTTTATTTGAATAGTTCTGATATCATCCCAAGAGGTGATGGTCATTTTCAGCCCCTCAAATAAAATACGCTGTATAACCAAAACTATATCATATAGATTTCTTATACTTTTTCTATCAATGCTTATTTGTAGATATCATTTAGATTTAAGATGTGTAAGGATATTTCTTAAACATATCCCCAACAGCAAAAAATACTAGATGATGCAGGGTAACAACCATACAAGTGGTCATCCACATCTTCAGCCATCATTATTAATCTTTTAATAAATAGGTTAACACTTCCACAGTTTTATTGAGTAATGCTATTCCTATAAATTGTTGGCATTCTAATTCATTAAATATTTTATGTATAATACACCATTCATGAAATATTATTTCTTTGATATATATTTCCAAAATTAGTTGATATTATAATATATGTTCTCCCTATTACAAAACAATTGATACAGAACAATAAGAAAAAAATGCTAAAACTATGTTAAGACTGAAGATAACAAGCTGTGGCTTATATTTGATTTTGTGTTCACTTAAAGACTGAAATGGTATTTAAGATACTGTATTATCTTATCAATTTAGAATTGACAAAAGATGCTTCCTTCTTAAGACAAATGTTGGTGGTTAATGATGAGAGTTGTATAAATTGTTTGAGATGATTGTAACAAGATTAGGAGGTTAGGTAGGTATTAAGAATTAAGAGTAAATAAGAGAATGAAATAAGGATGTTTTACAAATGGAGATGGGTAACAAAGTCAAAAAGGTAACGGAAATCATAGAGGATTTTTTAAAAGAAACCGTTCTTAATGAAATGGGATGAATAAATAGGTAGGTTGGGATCTTGACTTCAAAGGTAGATTGAAGAAACTGGGGTTAGAAGTACAAGACTGCAGGCAGATTTTTGTTTAAGAATTGAAATGAGAAGGCATTATTTAAAATTAAGATAATCCATCCTTGCTAGAAATATGAATGAGACATGTGAGAGCATTAGTTTACAACAGTAATGATAAATCAATTTATTAGTTGTTGTTTTTAATTTTATCAATAAATCTAACCTATAGAGAGTAATTAGCAAACTAATTTTTTAGTCTCACTTTGTGCTCATCAGATTGTACTCTATGTGCTAAGCATGACTACTAAAAGTGGGAGGGTACTAGAAGACTGATATTTTGTGAAAGTGAATAGAAAAAATCTCAAGGGATCTGTACATGGTCTCAAGGAACGAAATGCCAGAGCAGAAAATGAACATTAAGAATCTTGTTATGGCATTTGCCCAAAACAATAAAACAAAATGCACTATATGAAGTACTCATATCCTTCCATCTACTTGAAATTTAAAATGTTCTCATAATCCATAAGTGTCATCTCAACGTCGAACTTTGCCATTACTATCATTCTAATTGATTGTGTAAGGGTCCCTTTATAAGCTCTTTAAATATTGAGATGAATTTTTGGGTAGTAATTTTGGTTCAGGCGCAGAGATAGAAAAAAAATCTTTTTTTACAAAATTATTACTTGTACTCCCTGGCTTCCTGTCCTTTGATATAATCTAAATTAAAAGTTATTCTTGAAATGATATAGTAGGAATAATAAAACAGCTGTTGAGGCCAAATTACATTTATTTCTATACTTTTGAGGAAACATGCTAATGACAGTGCAATATCATTCAGATTAACAAAAGAAAAGCAATAGTGTTTTACCTTCTAAATATAAAAGATGTTTTTTATCCTCTCCTCAAATACTAGTTATAATAGAATATATAATTATTAATGTGATATAATACCATTATTTTGTCCTAAAGTTGCCTTGCAGCTACTGAATTCATAACTTCAATTATTAACTATTGATGTCTGGTTTATTTTTTTTCTAAGAACCGATAAAAATTAAATAGAAATTTTAAAGTATGCCAACTAATGTAATTCCTGCATTTTTTAATTACCTACAATAAAATAAGATAAAAACAATGGAAGGAACTGGTATATTCACGATTGCGATGAGATAAACTTATTTATTCACATTTACACAGTTATAAATACTAGTAAGGATAGAATAGTCCATAAAAATAAATAAGGACGTATGTACCCTCAAATAAACTAGAAAAAAATAGAGACTGATAACAAGAGAGGTTAATTCTTTTGTTTTTAATAAAACACCAAACATAAATATAAGCGTCTATAACTAGTACGGATCCTCTGTATTATTTCCTACTTCTTTTTTAGAATTACTTCTAGTTTCTTCAGTATTATTAACATAACCATCACTTAAAAACATGATTATACAAAGTAATAATTTAATAGTTAACAAAAATAAATGAATCTCGTGACAATATACAAACAGAGATGAGCAACTTAATTCTTTCTTTGACATAATCAACACTCATACACTGTGTTAGTTTTGGGTAGATAGGCTGATTTCTACTCGCTAGCAAATGATAAGATTGATAAAACAACCAAAGGTTTCAAAAGTAAGCAATACTTTTTTTATTATATATTTAATCAACAAATGCAAAAATTAAAATAGTAATCAGACTAGACCATGCAAGAACTCATTTATCTTCCAAGACAAGATTACCTGCGATGGTTTGTTTTATTTATACAATTGATTTTAATATTCTAACTGCATAAACATTTTACTAACAAACAACTAAGTACATACAAAAAATTGTATTGTAATGTATAAAATAAAAATATTAAAAAAAAAAAAAGGAAATAAGAAAAAATAACTAGATATTTAGATTAATTAACGGATTGGGGGAGATCCGCCAGCTATTGCAGTATGAGGACCCAGTAGTGCCTGTGAAATAAATAAATGAAATTAAAAAACAAAAAATAAATAAGCTTCTATTATACGAATAAACTATTTATAAGTTAAAAATTTTTTTTAACAAAGAAATCAACTTTTGTTTCATGTTATGACAAATTATCAAAATTATATGACTGTTTCAATTCAAAGAAGTAATTTAAATATTTTTACAATGGCGAAATCGCAAGAAACATAAGGCATCGATAACTTTGTCCTTCTATTTTAAAAATAATTAACCCTTCCATCAAAACAATTTACTAAGAAAAACGTTTCCACAGAAATTTGTACGGACACTAATTGTTGTAAATATAATCAAGTTTATTTTTGTAAAACTTAATTTAGAGAAATAAAACAACGCCTATCTTCTTTCCTGAAGATATTTATCTGTTTCCTTTGATGAAAAAACCATCCAAAACATCAGCAAGAATAGGTACTAATGTAAAAGTGATTAAATAAAGAAATGGAAGTAAGAAGATGAATTAATTTCCCGAAAAGAAAAGAGCAGAAAATAACATAATAATCTTCACAAAATAAACCACTAAGCATATTTTGTTTAAAAAAAAAATAACCTTTTGTTTTTCCACAATTACTTGATAATCAATGTTTTTTTGTAATCAATCTATTATGAATATATAGACGAGTTACCTGTCGTTGTTCAGATCTCTGGGCTTCTTCTACTTGTGCTCTTTCAACTTCAAACATCACAGGTGCTAGAAGAATGGCTGAACTGCTGAATATTATCCACATAGATGTTCGAGCAAAAGAGTATAAACCTAAAAAAATAATCAAAGATTAATTGTAATGGATATTAAGAATCCTTTTTGAGCCTTTAGCTGACAAAAGACTGAGATAGGTGTCAACACAAGTAAAGTTATTTCTAAGCATTGTACTATTTTTATCTCCATTTACTTCAAAATCATAATTTCAATCAAATTTCTCAATCTAAGATTCCAATTTTGAAGAAAATGATGGAGTTTAGAATGATTATAAATATAATTGCTTTAAAAGAAAATGTTTAATCAAATAAAATCCATATTCTAAGAATTTAATTATTGAAGTGGAAGATCGATGATTGACTGTGAGTAATAATAAAAGGAAGATGGTATGGGTGTGGTAAAAGAAAACTTAATTAGTCATAAACTATTTATTACGAGCCAACGTTAGCTCATAATAAATAGTTTTACAACTAATTGAGTTTTTTTTACCCCATCCAGGGCCTGGGCCCTGTTTCATAATGAAAGCTAATAGTATTCGTACAAGTATAAGTACAAGTGTAGAAACCAGTGTGATAATAATACTAATACTTATTTTTTTCATAATTTTTATTATGATTTATAATTATTCATAACTTTTCAACTAGAAAAGGTACAAAGAATGGCGTGTCTAAGTGTGACAGGAGCAATCAGAACATGTCCCACAGCAGCTATGGAGACAATTCTGAATTTAACTCCCCTACACATCTGGATACAAAAAGAAGCTATAATGAGTGTCTTAAGTATAGAACGTGACTGGAATTATGGACACTTAAAGATACTAAATAAAATTAAGGGTAAGGAATGGATGAGCTTTCTAAGTAACCATTTACCCAAAAGAATTTTGAAAAGAACTTTAATGTATGTATTCCAGACAAAGAGATATGGAGGAAAGGAGGCCCTAAATTTGAAAAGGGCGCATTGGTCTGGTATACTGATGGATCAGTTAAGGAAGGAAAAGCAGGGGCTGGGGTTGTAGGACCTAATTGCAAAAGAACTCTAGCAATGGGAATATACCCAACTGTCTTCCAAACTGAAATACATGCAATAGAAATAGCGGCATTAGAAAACATTAAAAAAAATCCAAAAGGAAAAAGGATTTATATAATGTCAGACAGCCAGGCTGCTTTAAAGGCAATAATGTCCTATACTATAAAATCAGGGCTAGTCTGGAATTGCCTAGAGAGACTAAAGGAATTAGCCAGAGGCAATAAACTGACCTTGATGTGGACCCCAGGACATGAGGGGATTGAAGGTAACAAGATGGCAGATACCCTAGCTAGGAAGGGATCAGAAATGATGCTAATTGGCCCTGAGCCATATTGCAACATATCTGGAAGTGCAATCAGGAATGTGGTTAACTCCTGGGAACAAAAAGAGAAGGAAACATACTGGATGCTGAAACCAGGTATGAAACAATCCAAGCTCTTCATTAAAATATCAGAGGAAAAGGCAAAATTTTACCTTAACCTTACTAGAAATGAACTGAGGACGATAACAGGACTCCTCACGGGCCACTGCCCCTTAAAATATCATCTTAAGAAGATGAGGCTGGTGGAGGATTCCACCTGCCGTCTATGTATGGAAGATGAAGAAAAGGCACAGCACATTCTGTGTGAATGTGAAGCCCTTCCATTCAGAAGATTACAGTATCTGGTACAGGACAGAATGGAACCTGAAGACATTTAAACCCAAAAGAATTATTGAACTTCATAAGAAGCATAGGATTCATATGAGATATCTAGTGGAAAGAGGGGTAACTCACAAAAGATCCAATTGGGTCGAAGTGAGGAAGGGATTCCCGACCCTCAGTGTAATAATAATAATAATAATATTTTTTTCATAATAGAGATAACTATTAGTGATATTACAGGAATTAAAAAATACTAAAATACGATTTACTATTGTACAAGTCAGTGTAATTGAATTAAGATAAATCTACAAGACTAATAGTATTAGTTTGTACTTTATTATGAAACAGGGCCCTGATCATCTTCCTTTTATTTTAATTATTGAAGGTTCTCCAATGTTGCATTTTAATTTTTGTGTTACACCATTGAAATCATCCAAATATAAAATTATGTGCTTTTTATTAAGATGCTGAGATGAAAAATAAACTTCCTTTAGAATATTATCAATAAAAATGCATGAAAAAACATACATTATTGTATAAAAATCAAGACTCTGATGAGTACTATCAATTACTCACAGTGGGCTGCAAATTCTTAACATTAAAAAAAAAATACTGTAAATCAGTAAATTCAATAAATTATTTTGAAACAACTAGTTAAATAACTATAGAAGAATATATTTAATGGCACTTAGCCACTATATCATATCTTAAGTGTGAAGTATAAATAAAAGAAGAAAAGTAATTAGATATTCAAGATATATAAAGAATTTTAGCCAATTACTGCATCTAAATTTCAAAACTGCAAAATACTACATGTTTTCCTTGAAACTTAAATATATAAGATAAAAAGATGTAATAGAATCCATTACTTTTTAGTCCATGTTTTGCTCCGCAGAATGTCGAGAATGAAGCATCACGAACTTTTTCTGGAAACATTTCTGTTAAACCCCATAATCGCTCGGCTAAAGTTTCATCATCTTCATCCTGACAAAACAAATGTTAAATACAATTTAAATAGAAACTATGAATGAGCCATATTATTTTAATCAACAATTGAAAATTTAATAATGTTATTAGACAAATTTGGCTGTCAAGCATACAAACATGCCAATCACATCATCTCCGTGTATAACAATTGGTTAATCAAATACTGAATCAAAGACACGAGAGTTGTAGTAGTTGTAGATGCTTTAAGAAATTCATAAAATAATATCCTTCAACTACATGACCCTAATTAGTCTAGTCCTTAAGGTGCTTTAGGACAATAGGGCCAGACCAGATAAATACAGTAGGGAGTAAAAGAGGGTATAATATAAGTTTCCAACGAACAACAGGGCGGTCAAATCCGATTCAAACTCTATTCTATTGTTCCATATTTGGTTTGGGACCATATTTTCTCCTTGTCAGGTGAGTTCAGCTGGGTGAAAACCTCAATTTATCTGGTCTGGTTCAATCGTAAAGAGACCTTTATATATGGAATCAAAACCATATGAAAATACTAGTATAAGATTACCTATACCACAACTAAGCTTGAGGGTCAAAATCTCTTTATATTAAAAAGTAAAGTTTTTCATCAGTATATTTTGGCCCAGGTTTATTAATGGAGGATGGAAACAGAGAATCAACAAGATGATCTATTACCTCTTTGGCAAAACTGATACGGTCAATATGATTACCAGATTCCGGTGGACATGACATGTGGCCCAGATGAGTAAGTATTCCTGTTAAGGAATATTTATGAGTAAAAATGAGATAGGAATTGACAACTGGATAGTTCACTCACTCACAGCTGCTCATTTAGGTGACAAGGACATATGTATGAAGAAATGTTTCGGCTAGTCAAAAACTAATTCTCTTACTTATATTGCAAACTTGTTTTCTATGAGGAGAGATAAATGCCAAATTTACTGAGCAATATTGCCTAGGAACTGAAATGTAGTTGTGGTTCAAATTCACAGGTCCAGTGATTGTGAACTGAGTGAAATTCTTGTTTGAACAGAGATGTCCAAGCAAACGGCTTTGGACCTCATGGCCAACTTAACCTAATTCCTTTAACGTTCATAACGAGATTTTGATTGGAGGGTTCATTTCAACAATTCCTTATTTTTCTACTCTAAAATATCAATAAGCTATCATTCAAGATATAGTTTTACATTTTCAAACTTTAGTTCAAAGACAGTTTAGCAGTAAAGTATAGAGACTTGTACACTATTTGGCATACTCCTTCCTCCAAGTTTAGCATGTAAGATCATTACGTATTAAATATACCAATAAGACAAGAAAGCCCAGTTATGAATCATCTGTAAACAAATTCCGTTAACTGAATTATATCTCAATTGTTAAGGCATGAATAGAGGATGCATCTACTTTCCATTGTACCTGCCTAAGAATTAAGATTGGTGCGGTGTTTACATTTCACTTTTGATTTTTACAGATTTGTCTTCCCACATTTTGAAAACTAGAACAATTTATTTTGTTAATGAAACATTAAATTGTAATATAACCAATCTAAGAAGGAATCAAAGGGTGAAAAAGTTTGGTTATACAAGTTTCTCACTGAATTTAATATACACAACTCATTTTAACATCTATTTTAAGTAATTAAACTATTGTATTAAAAACACCAACTAGTTCACATGTTCAGGAGGATAAATCAAATTAATTAATTCCACTCATGAGATAAACTTCCTACATATTTTAAAATTTGAATGATTTCTCAATATTAAGAAAAACTGAAAAACAAAAAATAGTAATTTGCCGGTATTGTAACAATACTACAGTTAGAATAGGATACTAAGAAATAGAAAATGAAAGTAAAATAAAATTTATAATAAAATATCCGATGTAGAACTAAACTAAACAGCACGAGGAAGTTTTCATAATATGTTTAGTCAAATGAAACAATAGTAAAAAATCAATCTACTTACATCTTCTTCAAATGAAGACGACAGCCGTCTTTTTTTCTCTGGCGTACAATCTTTACTACTGTCAGGCATTGAACCTACTCCACTGTCTGTTTCTTCTGCCATAAGTATAAAAATAAATATATATTAAACAATAAAACCCGAATAGTGCTCACTCAATGTGGGATAAAAGTTTATATAGGTTAGATCGGTAATGTAGTTTATCAGTGACTGTCAGTGTAGCCAATGAAATTTTAATGTTAAAAAAATATAATAATTAGGAAATACAATAATTTAAAAAATAATTATAGTAATATGAAGAAAAAGCAGAAGTTCACAAAAATATTTTTAAAAATTAGAATAGAGTTGGTAATAAGTCTGTTATGGAAAAATAAATGTAATCCTTACCTATTCAAAAATCTAGTAAATCTTCTTGATTAAACTTTAGCCTTTCTTAATATTTCATTCCAATCAGCATTTTTTATTCATAGGTTTATTATTAACCTTAAATTAATCCTTCCTATGAAATATAGAAACTATAAATTTATTCTCTTAAGCAATTACGTGAAAAATACGACGTTTTATCATATGGTTCATTAAATAAATAAATGTAATCGATTTTCTTTTGTGTTATATAAGCTGGTATAAGGACAATTGAAATTTAATATAATTGCTGATATAGTATTGTTTTTACTAATTTATTTCTTCGAAGGGGGGGTAAAAATTTAGGCATTACAATATTATTTAGGTTAGCTGAGATTGTTTTGTAAATAAAAAACCCTGCATTCATAAGGTTCAAACTATCAATCAATTTTCCAAAATAAAATGAAACCCCCTTTATTTTTTACTCTCTTCCTTACATACTTACATATTTCTGACATACGGAAAGTTTTTTATCATCCTGGTTACTACCTATTCTAACCCGAGTGGAAATGTCGAGATTTTATTCTGTGGGGCCATCTAGAAATAAAACCGAACAGCCCAAGCCAGAATCGAAAAGGCACTCCAACAGTTACGATATGAGGTTGCTGACGTGACGATTTAGCTCTCTTGTCTGCGGTGGCCTCAATGCAATGAAATTATAGATTAGTTGGTTTCATTCAATCTTTAGAATACTAATGGAATTGCAAAACTTTTTCATGACGATTAAGCGATTTTCCCAGATCTCTAAAGCCGGATCCAAAGTTTTACCCCTCGCCTCGATTCCACAGTTCCTACAAATATAAAGAAACAAAATAAAAGGAAATGTAAATATTGGCAAAGAAGGTAGTTAAATTCTTAAAAATGGAACTAGATTACTATTAGAAGATTATTAGTTTAGCATATCTAATGATTTTAGGAAGATGGTCCAGATGGTGGTCGGGAAGATATAAAAATAGTAGTAAAACTATTTATTAATAACCAAAATAAATAGTTTTTCTATTATTTTTCTTGGCCAAAACCCGGATCCCTTTCTTACAATCAAATACTAAGTTACCTATGAATTCAACTTTCATTCAAGTATTTTTATGAGATACTTGTTAATTTAATTATCTTGGTATATAATATTTTTATAAATGTATACTCGTTTAATTGAAGTATACCGTTAAAGTAATTGACAAAATTTGAAACACTTTATTCGCAGCCAATTGATACAATTTTAAAACATTTAGCTGATGTAATTATTAAATCTAAAGGTTTGGAAAGCACGAATATTTATCTGTTTCCAGTTCTAAAACATTATAAAACACAAACATGTTGATCCATCACTAACGCTTATCCAAAAACGGTCTTCCGTTTGTACCAAAGACCGACAGTAGTCTACATATATTCAGGCCAACTTTTACTAGCCAATACAAATAACCATCTACACATTTGTGCGTGTGAGAATTTAGACATTTAATTTTAAAATTTTAACAATAGTTACTTTAGTCATAAATAAAATAGCTGGACATAACTACGGCTAAAAATACCTCTATTTTTAGTTTAAAGCATTCGTGGAATATCACAGAATAATTTAAGCCATCAAACTTATAAGTCGGTGGAGCCATGCGCTTAAAAAATCCCTACTTACCTACAAACGGAAAGACTAAAATATTACCTCCTTTATGGCTCATCCATATTTCAGTAAGTATCGGAATGCCAGTATAGTTGGGAACTAGCTTGAAAACGTCGTACTCCTGCCCTTGAAGGTCCGGCCCTCAAATTATAGAAGATACATGATAATGATGGATAGAACCTTCACGAAGTATCAAGTTTTCCAAAAAGATCTTGTTACGTTCTAATCCTAAAACGTTGTATAAATGGAAAGTCAAGTACACATATGGAGCAATAAGAAAAAAAAAAGTTTGAATATTCACTTTAGCAGTAAGACCAAAATCCTTGGTAGATGCTTCGAATAATTCTTTATGTACATTAATAGGAATAAAATATAAATGAGAATTATTAAATGACTGTTAAAAAGCAAGGTATGTTAAAGTGACATTGAATATTTTAATTTTATGATAATATCCTTTCAAATGACAATCTATGATATTTAACAAGGAAAATTTAAAGTAGTAGAAATAGATGTGTTGAAATTATTGAAGTTTAAATGTGAAGATGTTATCTTTCAGAGGCAACGACAGTTGGGGTGGGGTAGCTATTGCTCATTGGGACCTCTTTGGAAGGACACCTGTTGCAGTTACTCATTTTGTTATTTAGTAAACTAGCCTAGATTAGTTAGGTGTCGCCGGTCGTTGGTGTTGTGTGTGCTTACATTGTTATAACGATGGTAGTACAAGAAGAAGAAGTTGGAATTAGGGATTTCGTCCTTTTGGACGAAATAACTATGGATAAATTCATTGATAATCTAACCACTCGGTGAGTCTGTTATTAATAATTGATGAATATGTTTGTACCTTATATACTTGTGTCATTTTTTAAAAATTACAAGACACTCTAATTCCTAATTGAGAATATCTTTCACGAATTTGTAACTAACTAACTGTTTTGAAGATAGTTAAATCCAATTGTTTTTAATTTAGTTCTTTGAGTATTTTAAAGTTAATTTTAAAAATGAAACAATACAACTGAACAATGTTTTTGTTCATTGCTATGCTAATTGTTAATGTTAGTTCTGGTATGTATTAAAACCAATAAATTCTTTGACTTTATCTCATTATGAGTTGTAATCATTTTTGAAGAATCTTATTAAATTTATATTTCTCATAATATTGAATAATTTTTGCTCCTTTTAGTTTTTATTTATACGCCCCTTCTGTTTAGAGCTTAAGGTACTTAAAAATTTTCTCATTTTTTTTTTTTTTTATTCAATTTATGTATTTTACTACAGTGTACTTAATTCTCCAGTCAAAGAAAGGTCATTGTGTAGTTTTTAGTCTAACTGATCTGCAAGTTAATAAAACCATATAGTCAATAAATTAAATATTAAGTTCTACTTTTAACCATAATTTGTCTTAGTGTTTTATTAACAAAAAAAAAGTGTCCTTAAATTATAGCTTTTGATGTTACAGGAATTTAGATTAGAAGATCTTGTTTAGTTATTTTCTTAGCTAAGAAAAAATGTAAAATAATAGAATAAAAACCTATTGAGCAAGACATATTTTTATTATAAACGAATTAAGTTTAGTTTGATATAATTAATAGAAAATTTACATGATGTAAAATTAATGGAATCATTTACATATTTTTTTTTTACAAATTCAATTTAAATTTTTAAAGTTTCATCTTAAAATACATATTATATATATAATTAACCAGTTCTTTGAATATTGTGTTACTTCAAGTGTTGAGGTATGTTAAGTGTATAAATGAGACCACTTATATTGTGATATCTATGAATCTGAATAGTTTCATGTTTTAATTTTAAATATTTAAAATAAATAAATACAATAGGCAATTTATTTCTGCGGTATTGGAAATGAGATCCAATAAACAAAATTACTCTGTCATTCTTATGTTACTTGTAAGTAATATTTTTTGTTTGTGGTTATTTTATTATTTTTTAATAATCTAGTTTCAAAGCTTTTTTATTTTTATTTTATTTTTTTTGACAGTTCTACACCTTTATGAATATGTTCTAATAGTGATCATTTGTTGTCCCTATTATTTTTAACAATAATTGTTTACAAATATATTTATTCTGAATGTAGTTATAAGAATAATATTAGTTAAGCCTTACTCATTACTAAATATTTAATACGTGTTCATAATTTTTTTTTTTTAAAGAAGTAATTATTTAATAAATGATGAGATTTTCAAACATATTTTAATTAAGATTTTTCCAATTTTACATTGCTTGGATGTTTTTAAAATTCATCTTAAAAATTAATCTATCATGAGTGAAATGTAAGTACTCTACAGTTGTAACAGGAATCAGTTTAATTATTGTACTAAGAAAATTAATTAGAGTTTTTAAATGTATAAGTTATATACTCAGTAATTATGAAACTAATTAATAATATCTTCATATATTCTATTATGGAATCATAGATTTTAGGTATTAACAAATGTTAAGTGTTTGTTTATTTACTGTTTCAATCACAGCTTAATAGTAATTGTAATGGAAACAATTATGATCAGTCCTGGTATAGTAATAAGATTTTTAGCACTTAAAAACATTGTCTCCAGCTTTATTTTCCGATTTTGTCATAAGTTTTATTTTTGGATTCTCTGTAAGAAGTCAGAATACGTTATCATATGACGTAAGGCTGACTCATTGGCTTGTATCGTATCTCCCGGGCGATGCAGTCATTCGCATAAGGACTTTCACTGAATTAACATTCTTGAAGAGTTTACTTAACGCTTGACAGCCAATCCTGATTGCTGTTGTAACAGGAGATTACGCAGAATATTATTTCCAATTAAAAATATTTCGATTTAAACAGTTATTGTCCCAAAAAAAAAAAAATCGATTAGTCACAAATATTAACAAATTTGTTCTGTTTACCCACGATACGGAAATATGGCCAGCGGGACAAAATAAATTCCTGAATGATTTGGGATCTTCCTCATTTATAAATTTTTCAGGTGATGGCGATTTTCTAGTGATTGTTATGAAATTTTAATTTTTTTTTACGGCCGATTGATTGTATTTGCAACGGTGTTGTTGGCTGTTTCGTTAGGGATGGAATAATGTTGGATGTTGTATAATCATTGTTAAGTAATTGTTTTATGTACCTTCATTTTATCAGAAAAGTTGATTTAGTATTATGTCGATCAGTAGTTCAATGGGTTCTCAGGATACGCCTTGATGTTTTCATTACTTTCACTTACCATGATATGAAATACATTGTAATGGGGATTATGATCATACTACATTTCTAATTTGTGTATTCAGCGGAAATACACGTTTTTAGGTCATCTGAGTGAAAATAAGCATGTCTCGCAAAATGTCTAATAAGTGTACTGCCTCGCTCGAAAGCGAAAAGTTCACCTTTTCCGATGTTGTCGACTGCCGGTAGTGCAACTTTATGGAATTGATTTTTTATATCTATTTCGATTTTCTCATGATCTCTAACGATTTTGAGGGGCTATCTGTAGCTCAGATGGATAGGCCTAGGTCTATCGTTCTGAGATCTGCAGGCGGCGCCGGTTCGAATCCGCCCTGGGCGTTGACTTATTTCCTGCAGCGGCGGTCCCACAAAATGAAAAACTTGACTCCCGCACCATGGCTAGAATAGGTTGGTCACCTGTAGATAACCAGTCAAACATCACCTTCTCTGTGGATTGCCTTAAAAAAAAAGATTTTGATGAAAAATTATCAGTGATTTTTAATTTAAGGTAAATGATTGAATTATTATGACAGGATTTGAATGCCGAATGTTAACAAAACATCTTCTTAAGTATCCTTAATTTTCTCTATATGAAATGATCAACTACCACTCATTATTTGTAGTATTATAAAATGGAACTATGAAAGAATTCGATTAATAGCAAAAGGAAAAAACGATATTCACGCAACAGCGAAGATCTCATTCGATTGTTTATCACACTACAAGAAACCTTTAATTATGAATTTTCACAATAATAAGAAATTATCGATCAACATTTTTAAGTACCTTTAGGTTTGTTTATTTGAGAAATTTAAAATCTGTTGTTGCTAATTGTAATAAACAATAAATAATAAAAAAATATGAAAGAATTAGGTCATTATTATTGTCCCATGATCGTAATTACAACAGTCAGGTTTAACTTTATGAAATATATAGTATGAAGATTGTCAATCTGGACGATAAGAAAATAATTGTTTTGAAATATACAAAGATTAATTTCTTCCCAAGGTGGTAAGTGAAAGTTTGGAGATGCGTGCACCAGATTTTGTTTCTTATCAACGACCCACATGTATCGAAAGTATAATTTCCATGCTAGAATATCAGACATTTTTTTATTATTTAAAAAAAAAAATATTTATTTCAAAAAATTAAACACTCATTGTTAGTTAATAATAAACATTGGATTAATAGAAATTATTAAAGAATTTTAGCAATAACTAAAGGAGATAAAAGGAAAAACAAAGACATTTGATTTGGACGGGAATATACGGAATCGTCCGAACATGGTGATATGCGCGCTTCGCACCAGATTTCTGGATTTAGGAATGAAAATGTTTGATTTTTAAAGCATTTTAAAAGTTGATCTCCTGAGAATAGTTTGTTATGGGTATTTGAATTTGTAGAAGTGAAAGAGTTATGTATTGTAGAAAAAGCAGGTCAACGTTCGTTGTACTTTGGATTTTGGCCCAGGGTTGAAAGATAGTCTGGCATTTATGAACCTACGATCAATTATTTATTAACCACGTGATACCCCTAGTTAATTATGTATTAGGTTTGGTAACCAGGATTTCGGCAAGAAGAATGGTTGAAGTAACCGGGTTCAATGATCACCTACCTTAATGATATCCTGTCGGAAGTTCACCGGTTCCAGAACAATTGTAACAAGACTTTGCAATCAGAGATTGCTACTGAATTATTCTGAAATTTCAAAATGCACTAGTCCTTTTTATGGGTGAAATAGGCTGTAGAAAACTAAGGAAGGGACTAATTCACAATAATAATAATAATAATAAAGGCTTAACGAACCCGAAGGTTCGATGCCGATACCACCAAACGCTCTCTGCATACATCCTTCCAGTGATGTCCCTTCAAACCCAATTCCACTAAATCATTTTTAACCCAATCCTCCCATCTACGTTTCGGTCTACCCCTCGGACGTTTGCCCGTTGGTTCTGTGTTTAACATTTTAGGGATCCGCTCGTTACTATGCCCTACAACCTTACACGCCCATCTTATACGCCGCAATGCTATAGCTTGAATTATATTTATCGGGTGTAGGTCCTTTAATTTAGCGTTGTGTAATCTTCTAAATTCTCCCGCCAATTCGTCCTTTTTCGGTCCGAATATTTTGCGTAACACTTTATTTTCGAAAACCTTAAGACGCTGTTCATCACTTAGTGTAAGAGGGCACGTCTCACATCCACAAAGAACAGTGGGAAGTATAATGGTTTTGTAAATTCTAATTTTTAAGTTTTTCGATAGAAGGCGCGACCTAAGCAGTTTCGAAATTGAAAAATAACAAGCATTTCCTATTGCTATTGATTTATTTCCTAAAAATCTTTAAAAAAATGTTTCACTTAAAGACTTCACTTTTTTTTCAAGAAGACTATTTTGGTTTTAAAAAAAATAAGAGTAAATGACAAATTGGTGGTCGAAAAATCGAAAAGCCTAAAATGTTCACTAATTTTTCACTTTTAGCTCAATATCTTTAGAAAATTGTACCCTTAGAAACTTTAGTGTTTACAGTTTAAAAAAAAACAAAGAAGAAACCAAGGTGAGGTACCAATATTTATCGTTAATAACTAAAACCATATAATTTTTTAAAATCATATTTCCTTTTTGAAATTTTAAGGATTACTATGAAATATATAAAATAAAAAACATCAGGTGATTAAATAGCGAAAATTATCAAAATATGTAATTTTTATCAAATTTTAAATGAAAATTATTAATAAATTCTCCCTAAATTTTCATTTATGGGATGTGGTTAGTGAAGTGAAGAACAAAAACAAAAAAAAAATCCTAAATTTCAGGCCAACATTTTCTTAATATTTTATAAAACTATTGTTTTTTATTCATGAAGTTTGTCTTCATTTGCATTTAGCTCTGATGAAGGCCTGAAATTTATGCTGGAATATTGGAACTCCATGAATCATAAAAATAAATTATTTTTTTTTTTTAAAAAAATAAATTTTTTTTTTAGGTATAAAGTACATTATTATTGGCTTCTGATTCAAATGGACGCGTTTACTTGTAATCTCATTGGTATTTTATAACATATTGATAGATTTACTTTAAGTAATTCAAATCATTCTGATAATTAACACAAATATCACAATTAATAAAATGAATTGAAAAATCATCTTATATGTTACCTCTAAGTATTCTGAGAGTGTAGGTATTTCAGTTGTTTCCTTGACACCATTCGGAAGGTATATGACTGCACCTGAAGTGTGGCTGGTGTTCTGATATTCTTTTTTTAGTATGCTCTCTTTGCTACTTTACCTGATTTTATTTTCTTAATTAAATTTTGTTACAATAGTGATAAATTTTTTCATCACTATGATTAACCAAGATTGATATTCTGCAAGCATTAGTCCAGCCCGTTATTCATACTTCCTGCCATTATTGTAATTCACAGCTGGTAGAAGATCAGAACGCTTACGTAAATGTCTTCAGAGAAGAATCGTGCAAAATTTTACGGCTATTTGAACATTGTGTAATGATCTGATTTAATATTTACAAATGACTAAAGACTAAGATTAAATTTAGTCTGACTAATAGCTTATGAATCATAATTTATAACTCTTGTGAGTAATGCGCAATAACCATACGGGATTACTGTAATTGAATGTGTTATTTGGTGGGAAACAAGCGTTCAATTTAATTATCATCCCTGTAAAATGAACTTGGACCAATCTGTAAATGATTCGAAAAAATGGCACCGTTTGTGTTTGTAGCCATGAAATAGTTTTTGTGGTGTTCTGAACATCTGATAATTCCTGTCAAGGACAATGGCGGGAAATCTGAGCGCCTTACAGTAAGCTATCTCGACTTGTATGTGAGAATAGTGTTTACACTTAGCTTACGGGTGAACCACAGTGTCATCTTCAAGAGGGCCAAAGCCCCACGACCATGGGTCCCCTTAAGGTTAAATGTACCAAGGTTTAGTGATTTATTTTCAAGAGATGGCAGCGCTCAGGAAGAAAATTTACTTTTCGCCTCATCTCTGTGAACGGTGAACGTGTTTAGAACCGGCATTAAATTCAAGCTAATAGGTTCATTAATTTTTCTTGTAATTGTTTTTGCATTTAAAAAGAATATCGGTAAATTAAAAAAAAAATCAGCTAAAAAACCCTTGCTGATGACGATTGCTAATGATAAATGACTACTGCGCAAACAGATTCATTTTCGGTAGCATAGGATCATCTTAAACCGAAAAAAAGGTGTAAAAATTTTGCTACATCGATATATGGTTGCTGTATAAAATGTGGGCTCCCATATCGTACAAGAACCCGTGGTCTCCAGATGGTTGAAGACGTCCTTGGTGGGCAGAACTTCCATATTTTGCAATAAAGGGGAGCTGTTCACATCTCAACAACTTAAATGTTTCACTCTTACCTCATAATACGCACTATCAATTATTTTTATAGTTACCATTGTTTTACAATATGTGTTTGTTTTTTTTTTTGTGTTTTTTATATTTATTTCATAATGGTACACAAATAATCCTAGATTTAGAAAGGTTGGGCAAAAGTGTACCGATAAGAACAAGTGTGCAATGCCATTGATATTTTTTTTTCGATTGTGATGTCACAGACCAAATTTAAAATGTAATAAATACTGTTTTAAAGTAAATTACAAAATATAAGCAGAATTTATTAATTAATTAAAAATAGAAGAAATGCAAAAATCGTAAGAAAATTGTCCAAAAACAATTAAGAAATATTAGAGTGGTTAAGAAAAAAATTAAAAAATAATTCTCAACTGTTTATTATTGGCTTATGTTTCGACTCACCCTGCAGTTCTTCACCAGGGCTAAAATAAAAAGATACTCAGTAGGTAAAGCTAATGTTAGAGTAAATTTATTCTTACATTAATTTCCATTACGTTAAATTATTTATTTTTTATTGTAGTTCTGATGGAGACTTACAGTTTAGGTCGAAACGTTGGTCATTAATAATTAGTTAAAATTATTTCCGTTAATTAGAACCTAGACGAATTTTCAATTTTCACAGTTTTTTTTTTTGATAATCATTGGTAAATACATTTTATACGTGTTTCTTGACTACAACCTGTACCCTATTTTTCTGATTCAGATATGGTCAAACATCTACATATTTTATGAAATGTATAGATATTCTTAATTTTTTGAATAATTACAAACTCGTGGAAGTACTTTTTTTATTAATATGTTTCTACATTTACAATCAATAAGTGTTCCTCATATTTCTCCATATTTACTCCTCTAGGGAGTGATTTGAATATTATGAAAACTCAAGGCAACTACATATTTATCCCAATTAATCGGGAAAAAAGTATACCATAGAGATCGTAAAAAGAAAAAATCAATGTAATTAGATTGCATTAGAACCTATAAATTATGGTAAGAAGAGGGAAGTATAACAAAAAATACTATCTTGAAAACGAGGGCTACAACTGCCTAATGCATATTTGAGGCGTAGTTAGACCATGAACCGATAATAATTGGTAGAAATTAAACGAACTTGATAAATATTACCTCTTTGCCCTATTTTATCCTTTTAATATTATCAGATCCCCTCCCAATCAGTATTATTAATGTTCCTTTCATGTTGGTGGAATAAATATTGATAAATTGATTCCTACGATGCAGCACTTCCAATCTTATCAACCATTTCTCATCAAATAATTTTTTGACAAATAGTTTTTCAAGCAAAATTTGTGCCAGATCCATCGGCAGTTGTTAATTGAAAAGTTTAAATTGTTGACAGGGGTGCAACGATCATGTTTAATATATATTATAGGAATTTCGAGTTACTAAAATAAAATGCTACAAATAACTGTTTTTTTTTTAAACTTATTACTCTGACTGGATTATTTTATTTTTTATATATGTTTATTGAAATTTACAACTGTAGATTTATATACATACATCCAGTAAATTTGATTTTAGTTTATAATGGAGTGATACACGCGTGTGTGAGGAACTACGCTTTGGTGTAACACTAATGACGTTTTTATATTAGCAGGTCTCGTGACCATCTTCTTTTCAGGTGCCTTGGAAGATAGTCAGGAATGAAAGAGGAAGCAAGGTTAGAAACTGGGGTTTGGATGGCCAGGGAGTTTATTATAGGAATTCGATGGTTTAGTGGAGCCCCAAAGCTCAACTCCATATGTCCAGATTGGCCTTATTACAGTCATGTAGATCAGTTTTGTGATGGATTGGAAGCTCGGACCATTTGTCTAGTAAGTGTTGTAATGGTCGGAATCGACGTGCAGTTTCCTGTCTTTTCAGTCTTGTGTATGGATTCCAGGCTAGTCGTTTGTCTCAGCCCTATGTAGCGGATCTGTTCGTTGCTCTGGGGTAAGAGAAACGTTATTAAAGGAAACTGTTGGGCAGTCGGTAGGTTCAGGGTAAAAGTGATTTGATGGAATTTGTTATTTTAATTCCCTAATTACACCATTCTTCGAGGGCTGTGATCTTGGATTATTAAAAATTTATACGTCTGCACCATGAGACAAATAGAGAATCTGGGTTTGTTCGTTATTTAATTATTGTGAAACTTCACTGATCATCAACATCATTTATTTCTTGTTTATTTTATTTTATTCTAATTCTATGTTATTTATATTTATATATATTTGTGACTTTAAAAATTAAAATACTAATTCTACTGTTTTATTATTGTCCCCAAGGGCCGTCCTAGTTTAATCAAGAACTATTGAGGTATGATTCGAAGTATGAACATTTCTGAATGATGTGGCTAATTTTCATATTGTTATTTTATATGTCAGTATAGTAACATTTCGGATTTGTTTGTTTTGAGAAGAGGCAGGAAGGAGTGAATCTATTATGTCCTATTATTATTATGGGAGCCTCCAACTGGCAAAACTTTTGCACAAAAGCGACATTTTCAAAAGTTTTGTCAGTGTGAGAAGAAATATTGCACAAGAAAGGTTTTCAAAATTTTGTGGACTGTTAAAAAGGTTTCTGAAATTTTAGAAACTATTTGTGGACCCGTCGAAAGTTTGTAGAAGAGAGCGCAGTGTGAGAGGATAGAAAATGTTGCGTAATAATTCTTCACTCGGTCAAAAGCTTTCGCTGCGTGCACCACGATTAAGTATAGATTACAGGCTCAGTTCACGAACTAGGTTACGATGACCAGGGGTCGGTCGATTCTTCAACCAAATCCTGATCCACACACACTCTTTTCTTCTTATTATTACAAGTCTCCATTAACACTGCACTCAATGCAACTATGATACTTGCAACCTCCGTGTCAGCCTTGGGTAAAGTAGGCAGATATGGCTGAGTAGAACGTGAGGCGCTGTTCTTTCCTTATGAAAAGTTTTAATTGACCCTGAAATTTTGTGCAATATTTTGGTGTAGTGTGGGGGGTTCACTATTCAATATGTTGCACAAAAGTTAGCTCAAAATTTTGGCCAGCGTGAGGGTCCATTTGGTCTAGTGAGTACGATCTCTTCTCTACGACATTCGAGGAAGGAGGTATCACTTGGCTTGACCTTGTTATTATTATTATTATATTGTTGTGGGTCAGAGACATACAGAAGTGAAGAATTTTTATTGAAATTCTTTAAAAAAAAATTAATACATAATTTTTTTGATTGGTCATACTCAGTGACCAGGCCCCTCGATAGTATTTTAAAGGCCAAGTTAGATAAATAAATATCGATATGTGTTGTATCGATAGTTTTCAGACATATCGAAGTAGTTTCCGACCCCAATATTTTTAATCTATTAAAGAAGCTAGGGATAGAATATCGAAAGCAAAATATCAATATTTTTCTATTAAATTAAATATTTGGACTTCCTAATGTTCTTATACTTTCAAATTTGTTTTCTAAACTAATGATTAACTTTATTTTATCTTTGTCTTAGTTCTAAAATTACAAGTTAAAATTACCTATAAATGAATACACATTTAGCATGTTGATAGGTGTTGTTAGGTTTATTTTCTATTATATAAATTACAATATTTCTTTATTGTATCAATTTTATCAGTAGTTATTGATTAACAAAACATAACATGAGGTTCATTACTATAGAATGAAATTAAGTGATAATTACTTTAACCATATTTTAAAAATTATCTTTGCAATAAATAATATGCTGTTGACGAGGCTATTAATTGCAATAATTTAGTACCTAACAATTAATCCTAATAAACTTGACATTACTATTATCTGGTTGGCCTTATATTGATATCTATTCTATCAATGTGATAGCTTATCAATATTTAAAAGAACTGCAGTTGGTCAATGCAAAGACCTCTTTGCATTTGTCTAATCTATATGGGCCAGTTTTAAAATTAAATTATTTGAATTCCTTTTTACCTTTTGACCGTTTTCAATTTGATATGCTTTTATAGAAGACGGTTTTGATGGTGGTTTTGGTAGCAATATTTTATTACATTGAACAAGAATATCCGTAGACAAAATTTAAATAAAAAAAATAATTAAATAAAATAGCATCTGCCAAGTACATTAGTCAGTATTGCTTCCTCTCATTTCTATGTCCTGACATACTGATAAATAACGTTTGAGAATACTTTTTTTTTTTTTTTTTTTAAACCCGTAGTATCATTGTTCTGTTTTGCTGGTTATCTTGTAAATAATCTTCTTATAAGTAATTCCTATTCTATTTCTTTATTATGATTATTATTGTTATTTTTATATTTTATTTATATTTGTTTTATTAATTATTCTGTCCTATATTTATAATATGAATGAACAATTACAGCCCTAATAGTCATTGGTCTGGTTGTAGTAATTTTTAATTAAAAAAAAAATCATTTAATAGTATGGTTATGTTTATTCAACATCCTCAGATGCTCCATTAATAAATTAGCAAGAGAAAAGCATCTTCGATCGTCGACATTTGTGGAACAAAGTGCATGTATTACTTGGTATGAATAAAATTTCTGGAACCCATAAACCTTCATTAGATTATTATTTTTTTTTTTTAGGTTCCCCGAAAACTATCTGTGTTGAATTTCTTTTTTAATTTATAATAAAAAAATTGGATTATAAAAACAAAATTAAAAAAGACCTGAAAGTCTAATATAAATATGGAATAACATGTAGATACTTGGAAATAATATATATGAAAGTTATGTAAAAATAGTGAAATATATGAAACTATGTAAAATAAAATTATTTAAAAAAAATTAAATCTGTACCGCTATAACCCATGGAGTGTCAGGGGTTCAGTACTTTGTAAGGAAGTACTGTTACTAGATCAATGGTTGTGCAAGGAGGTTATTAGGTCAGAATCACGCTCAACCGCCAGATTTTTACTAAATTAAGGGTACCCATTTTATGAGGCTTGGTGGACCCCGGAAAACTCCCGGATCCATAGGGCCAGATAGCCCTATGGGGTAACAGATAAAAATTATGTGCCATTGCCGAATGCGAACCCTTGTCCTTGGAGTTAGTAGTCCATTGCCTTACCAGCTACCCACTCCCACTTTTAAATATATCCCTTGATATTTAAATATTTTTATATGAAGCATGAAGAACTAATACAAACCATTATTTTAGTACTCGCATAATACATTTTCTTTTCAAATAATGGGATGAATATTTTAAAGAAACTAACATTCTAACTAGCTACCTGGCAAAATTGGTCATCGTATTGTTATTCAGATTCTATTCAAAACAATTTTAGCAGTAATAGACGTAACTAATCATTTAAAAAAGATCTCTTGTAACAATATCTTGGTCGTGTCATATAGTACAGTATCTCGTGGAACATTCATATGCAAATAATTTTGAAACTTAGTTTTTACCAAAAACGGAAACACATTTTTCGCAGTTATAAAACGCTTACTAATTAGCTTTAAGTACTAATTACTTGGAATAGAAAGGAAGCTAGGAAATACTGGCATCGGAAGGATGGATGGAGCCTCTTCAACTAGACGTAATAATGGGTTATATTATCTCTGGTGATCCCGAAAATAAATCGTACTGCGCAAATTAAATAACATAAAAATCAGTGAAGACTAAAATGACTTTATTCTATCATATTTACAAGAATTACATGTTACTTTCACTGTTACAGAGTGTCTCTCTTCTTCCTTAGCTATCGAGAGCTAGGAAATATATATGTACACTTGAGAAGAGGGGGTAGGAAGAATAGTGAAATAGGAGAAGGGGCTTGGACCAATCAGATAATTTAGGAAATTAGGCGGAGCCTAGAGAGACTATGAAATTAGAAGTAAATATCTGGGAGGGGGAAAAAGGCGTGACTGGAAGCAGGGTGTGAGGCTTCCAAGAAATTGGGGTAAGAGTCATGATCTTGTGAGAACTAACTTTCATGTGTTGAATATAAAATAGTTAGACTGATGCAAGTCCATTGTGTGGTGACAGCATGTACCTGCCTAAGTGTCAGCCCTTGCCATTGATACAGGATACTAAGGGCTTGAAAGGGCTGTTAGAAGGGTCTCTGGGGCCTTCTTAGAACCTAGTCGTTTTTATTGGGTTCCTTTTTTCTATAAAATTGTGAGAGAATGTGGACATATGCAACCATAGTCTAAAGTGAAATAGGTTCAGTTGGGCAAGGGGCAATTGTTTAAATTTATAATACCGGTTCCTTAACTAGCAATTCATAAGACGTTTAAGTTTAGATTCGAGATCACCTGAGAGTCCAGAATATACCAGGCAGCCATAGTCAATGTGGCGGAAAACAAGAGAGGAAACTAAGAGTTGACGGGTTTTAAGTGGAAAGAGATAACGGATTCTATTAAATTCCTTTAGGGTAGCTATGGTTCGACGGTGAATTTGGGCAATGTGTGGTTTCCAGGATTAAGTTTGATCAAAAGGTAAATTGGTAAATTTCGTCCTAAATGAGGTAACGTACTACACATGAATCCAAACAACTTGGAAACGCGTTTCTGGCGGACCTAAAACGGTTACTAAATATATAATTAGTTTAATGAAGTAGCGAATTAAAAATTTTCGTTCAAGTAGGTCTTTCTATCTGTTTTTAGCCTACAACTCTCATTAAATTGTGCGTCGGAGTACCATTATGTAATAATTTGGCAAATAATATGGTAAGCCAGCTACTCCGGTTGTTCCTTGCGGTCCAAATCCTGGTCTGATTAGTACAAGAGCCCTAGACGAGGAAAGACATTTATTTCACACCAATTTTTAATTACTTTAATACAAATTTTGTATAGTTAGTAGTCGAAATTGATGAGTCTGCCAAGTATAGGTAAATGGAATACAAAATGGCGGCTGTTTCTAAACGTTAAAAAAAAAAAAATATTCGGAGCTCTATATCTTTGAAACATACTACGACAGGATATTAGATTTCCTATATTATACGCCATTTAAAGTAGAGCAAATTTACTAAAATATGAACCCTAACAGAGCTATTTACGTCCAATAGTGCTCGAGATATTGCTTTTAAAAGCAACATTTCATAAAAAATGCTCTGTAAAATCAGTAGTTAGTGAATTTATTTGAGAAATCAATATCTCTAAAACTATTCTACGTTTGTCTATAAGGGGGTGACGGTAGCAGCGTGCTAACGCGCCTATCTGCCAACCCAAAGGTTGCAAGTGCGAGTCTCCGGTCCTATCCGGGATTTTTTCAAGCATATAATTATACAATACTCACTCACAGCCTCCCCCGGTCATTTTTTGAGCTAGTTTAATGCTCTATAAAGGAGTTTATGCGGAGTAGTAGTTTTCATGATATTCAACAAAATGATTTCTAGTTCGGACAAAAATTTTGATTTATAAAAATATATATCTCAAGAACCATACGACCTACAAATGTTTGTTAGCACTCATATTAAAGCTAGTTAAATGAAGTATAAAGTAGTTTATACCGATTATCTTCGTAGGAGCAGCAGTTTTTATGATATGTGACAAAATAAATTCATACATCATTAATTTCTAGTTGTTCGGATGATATTTTTGGTTTATGAAAACATATGCATTCGTAACCTTAAGATATACAGCAGTCTTCCAGCACTCAAATTAAAGCTGGTTTAAAGTTCTATAAAATAGTTTATAATATTTATCTACGTAGGGTTAGTAGTTTTTTATTTTGTGCATAAAAGTTTGACCGAACAAGTAGAAATAAATTTATTTCAGCAAATATGAAAACTACTACTCCTATGATGATGAACGTCATCGACTATTTTATAGCACGTTGAGCTAGCTTTAATTTAAGTGCTAACAGACATCTTTACGCCTCATGGTCCCTGAGATTAAGATATCCCACAATAAATTCACAAAATATTGATTTATCATTACATTTTCAATGAAATGTTTATGTTTATTTAAAAAAAATTTTTTTTCACGGGAACTATTAAATGTAAACAGCTATGTTATGAGTCACATTTAGTAAATTTCTCAACTTCAAATAATTTCCTATTAGGTTTTCTAATGTTGTAGGTAGTTTCACGGATTTGGAGTTTCGAATGATAATTATTTTTTTAAACAAAAACAGCCCCCATCTTTCATTCCTCCTGAGTAAACTTGGCAGATTCATCACTTTTGCTAATAATTATACTTAGTATTTAAGTAATCAAAACTTAGGGTGAAATAACTGACTGTTCTCTCCTCTTGGGCTCTTTTGCTATAATACTGGGACGTTTTTTGTGCGGATGTTTATAGAAGAGAAGAGTCTTTAGACGGAGCGAAGCCATTGTGCTCGCCGATGTTGGGAGCAACCAAACTCAAATAGAAAGCTGCCATTGTAGAAATAAACTAAGAATAGAGGTCAGGCGATTGTGGTGGTGCTGACGGTGCAAGCTCTTGTCTTGATGCCTTAATCAATAGTCTTCAATACCGATCCCTTAGGCTGATAATTATATCGAAGCAGGAGGAGGTTGTTTCTTTAGTTCCGGGGTCTTGTTCATAGTGATAGGAATGAAATATTTTAATTGAAAAAAAAAAATACTAGGCTGTCTTATAAGTTTATGTCGTGTGTCTCTACAAGAAACATTATTCATTTTTTGTTGTCATAGAAATGAATTCGGGATCTTGACATTAGGAATGACCTAGTTATATTTACCAAGACTGGGTAATTCAGTGTTACAATACTTTTAGCTGCTTTTTACTTTCACTTATTTATACTATGTGTTTCAGGGTTAAGTGTCCCAGCTGAAAATATAAATTAAGTATCTTAAAAGAAGATAAAAAATCCTAATAAAGCAATGAAGGTATGTCCCGTAACAGTTTGTTTATGGTGTATTCACATACAAAGAGTTCCATTGCTATGAATTATTCAGGTTATAATAACCAAATTAATATGTGTTCCAACTGCTTTATTAATGAAATGTAAACATTAACATTAAGAAGCCCTGCAACGTGGGGCGAAACGTTGGCTCATTAAATTAGTATATTTCTACTATTTGAGGTTTTCTTGACCGCACCCGGACCATATTCCTTTCATCGTAAACATTAACATTCGCATTAAGGCTCTTTGTTCCACTGCAGCAGCAGGAACAGCACTGGATCAAGTTTTATTATCACGACCTCCAGATCTGACACTACTGGATTCATTCGTTTGGGGTAACACTAAACAAAAAGTCTATGCAAATCCCATCAATTATGAAGAAGAATTGGAACTTGCGTAATAATAACACATATCCAGTGCCACTGCTGTGGAAGAAAGATGAGGCTGTCTTAATGCTCAAGGTAATCACTTTGAGCAACATTTAATACAAACGTCAATATTTACATTTCATTAATAAAGTAGGTGGAGCACATATTAATTGATTAATTATAACCTAAATAATTCATAACAATTAAAATCTTTAGACGTGACGGCTAAAGGGACATAGCTTCTTTGAGAATTATTTTCTTGTTCTGAGATCCTTGATTAATTTTTTCTGTTAGGACACACCTTGAAACACCCTGTATTTGGAATACATAATAAGAGAAGGTATTGTCGTCGTGAAAAATTTCGAATTTTGGCGGAAACAACCTTTTTAAAGATCCTCTGAATTCAAATAATCAAGTCTCGCAGCATTGTCACTGTGTCAGCCTTCCTTGCTCAAAATCAGAAAGTCTTACAGAACACATTTAGTGCAGGTATATAACTGCGATGTCACAGCAACTTTTTCGTTAAAGTTGACCAACTAGAAATGCCATTTTATGCAATCGATTTTAAACTTTTTTTTATTTTTTCAAAAAAGACTAACGATTTAGATCTAATCGGTATAATCAGGTGATCAAACAAGTGCTATTCTCGTTGACGTGCTTTGACAGGGCTGAAATGACAATTTTTCAAAAAATCCTCTAAAGTACCTTTAATTTTGTTTATTTGGACTAATTAACTGTTCTGCATTGTTAACAGTAAAGAAAAGTTTATAAGTATGAGCTATATAAGAATTTGGTAATTAGCTGCGGGGGAAAAGCGGTGATAAAAAACAAGCAGTTTAGATTAGAAAACCGTAGACAGCCGAGCATACCCGATCTCTCCCGATCGCAACCATTGAACACAGCTCTGTTATATTTTGTTAAACTGTTGTATTCTGAACTGATGTTCGATAATTCCGTCTCGGGAAACTCAGAAATACGAATTTATTTAGCAACTGGAAAATAAAAAGTTCATTGTTTGAAATTTTCACCGTCCAGCATGGTAGGTGAAAGTTGTGTGATCGAACCGAACCAAATTTTCTACGTTCACTTAGCTTATATATGTATATGTAGTAAGGGGAATTATTTCATTTTTTTCTCTCTAACTGGATTGGATATGATGTATAGATTTATATAATTGTAACTATATAATTTATTCGATTCGCTAGTCAGTTTTCTTAAGTTCTTATCGGATTATCCCGAAGTTTTCACAGTTCCTTTTAAAGAAATATGACTAGTTTATTTATTTTTTGTGGTATTCATTAATTTTTACATCTTATCCTATTTTTAAGTAACTAGGCCTTCTTATATATATATATATATATATATATATATATCTCTATGTCATCAATATATAACATATTTGTTATTGATACTCGTACATAAGGATTGTATATACAATTTATTGTATTACATTTCGTATAGTTATTGCAACTGGAGACAGTAACTAAGGTCGGACAGTTGTTCAAACACGGTGCATTCCATTTGAATCTTATGAGTCATTGACGGGATGAGTTGTTTTACTGGCGCGGGGCTAGAACTCAAGGCGACTCATCTAACATTTATAAATTATTTGTCTTTTTCATTAACAATAATTATTTTTCCTGTTGTTCTTAGACAAAACTCATTATTACAGATTGTGAAATATTTAGCGATCTGCGTTCATTCTATAGCACACCAATCGACTGATGTTCAAGTCTCGTTTGTGATAGTGACGGCAGTGTTTCGATGCGAAAGTGCTTCGCCGTGATGGAATAATACCGGACGCCTCAATGAGGATGCTCGTGTGAAAGTTTCTATTGAGCCAATTTTCACGTTATAAAGAAATATAAGCGTACACTTTTTGCAGAAACTACTCCTTTCTTAGCAATTAACAACTGACTGCACTGAAGCGTCAACTTCTTAAGACCTCTATCTAAAGAAATAAATTCACTCTTCTATTTTTAAAAACTTGTATTCTTTCACTTCCGCTCATGAAACTAATCTCTATTATGAACAACTTTATTTGGGTTGTTGATTTTTTTAGTGAGATTCATTTTTAATTATTAAATATTCTAAAAGATTGAAGACTCCTTTCTACCACATAAAACTTACATGGGTTAAAAATAACTCTATAAAAATATATTTTTTTATTGTTACTTTATTTAAACCATTCTATTATATATACATTGTTTACTTTCTAATCCGCATCCTTTAAAACGGCTAGTGCGCAAGCACGGCTTCCCCACCCATGCTTTAGTCACTAAATAGCACGAAAATAGTAAGTATCTGTCTTTAATTTTTCGCTGGTAAAAGGGTTATCGATTTTAAAAAGGAAAGTTTTCCAATTTTTCAAGAAAGTCAAAAATATAGAAAAAAATCATGAGGGGCGCCGCGGAAAAAAATCCTATTTTTTTAGGGATCCGCAAACTGAAAAAGATTGGGAACCTTTGGGTTAGAAGATTGAAAATAAAATCAGAATAGTTTCTTTAAAGTTCTGAAAAGAATAAGAAGGGAGGGATCGACCACTTTCTCTGAAAGGAACAGGGATGTCTTCAGTCGTGGCGAACTCATCATCAAAAGATGGTAGGAGTACTTTATATGCGAGACCCAGAGGAATACAGTGCATGGGTCGAACACGATATTAGCAGAGCAGAACTGGAGCAAGCCATCAAGATCAAACTAGACAATGCAGCTAGACTTGATAATGTCATTTCTGAAATAATCAAGATCATGGATTGCAAGTGCCAAGATATGGTTCATCCATCTTCTGAATTTGATTTGGAAAGAAAAATCATTTTGGCAAAATGTTTTTTTTTTTTTTTTTGTTAAACCCCCTTAAAAGTTTTATCAGGACCGGAGTATGTCCTGATAGGTAGGTTTTAGCGACAGGTGTATATTTTTTTCTGTACTACATCTTCCTCTATTAGTGATATAGGCTCTTAGAACACCGGATATATTTGATTATTTTTTTATTGTACAGTGCTTGGCGAAATCTATTAGATCTTCGATATATGATTTTGTCTGACAACCTACAAAACAGCAAGATTTTTAGATTTCTTCGCTCCACATTCATTAACAGTGGATATATAAAAATATATAAAAGAAGAAAGAAATCACTCAAACGCAAATTCCTCAAGGAAACTTGTAATTCCCATATCATATCTCTCGATAACAAGGCAAGGTTGAGATGGCGGTTCATGAAGCTGTCATTCTGGGCTTCTTACATCAATGACTTAGTCGTTGGCAAATCAGTCAGGTTAATATAATAAAAATAAGCTGCGATAATAAATGAAAGAGTTAAATGTCACAGATTAGGATAAAATAATCCAAGATAAGACATGTAAAATAACCTGGTTATGGTTGCCAAATATCTTAATGCTTGTAAATTAAATAGAAAAATGGTTATTTGTGGCAAGAAAGAGATACTGACTCATGCTTTTAAATAACTATTGTTTATAAGTTTTTTATTTATTTTAGTGGCGAATTGGAGTAAATATAGATTTTCTTAAAGAGTTCAAAGAATTTTCGAAATACTGTAGAATTTCTCTTAAGGGAACTTCCCTATAACTGAAAATCGTCTTAACAGATTTTTTTTCAAGTCTCGACCAACATAATAAAAACTAAATCATTTGAACTTCTCTATTACGGACCCCCTTCTCTCCGGACGCTGATACCAATGTTGTTTTCTGTCAGCACTGTTCACTTTACATATAATTAATAAACAAAACAGTCACTAAGTATGTTTTTACAACTTAAAAATTTTTGATTAATTTATTTTTAAAAAAGTATTCATTAGTTACATAATAATGTTTGTTTTTTTCGCATATATTAGAGCTTTAAAAAAAATTATTTTGTATAAAATGTATGCATTACATGTTTTAGGTACGTAAATATTATTTAGTTTCTTAATCACAAATTAATTCTTTTGCTAAATTACTGAGGAAATATACTTTACTTAAAAATTATATTTCTTATTAAATTAAATGAAATGGCAAGAGCTAAATTTTATTTTTTAATGTACTTACTTAATTAGTAAAACTATTAATTATTAGAATTTTTATAATTAACTTAAGATTAGTAGTAGCTACATATAGAAACATCTAAATTCCAATTAAAAAAAAATTCACATGGTTCTAGATTCTAGATACACTTAAAAGAATATTGAAAAATTATATAAATATTCTTCAAAACGATGGGTGAAACAAAATGTCACTAGAATACAATGAGTTGATTTTTAATATAAAATGATTGATATATATAGAGCCGTCAGCTCTGTGGTTAAGACACAGTCTTACCAATTTGATGTCCATTGACGGTACCGGTTCGAATCCGGCCTGGGGCGTTGACTTTTTTCATTGAGTGGCGGTCCCACAAAATGAAAAACTTTGACCTCCAACCATGGTTAGGCAGTATTAGGACTCCAATGGGATTCTTGGGCAAAAAAAAAAAGATAGGAAAATCGAATTGTTATTTTTTCAGGCTTACAAGGTATCACAGCTTACCTGATATGTATCTATATACATAATAGAATAATTTCTATTATTTCATTTTTGTGTTCATTTTATACTCACCCGTTCTTAATGTACATAATTATCTTCCCCTAGGCGTCCGTTATACAGAAGTTTCACTGTATAATACATTTTATAAATGCTTAACGACGGTTTCTGACAAATTTTTGGAGGAACACAATGTTATTGTTGAAAACAAGATTAAACGGCTCGAAATCGTTGTCGGATTATTTATATCAAGTGTAAATAATAGGTATTTCCAACAGTCAGGAAAATATCTGGTACCTCATTTTCCCAGCGTAGTATGAAGAATTGATAAATCAATTGTCAAATTATAGTTATTAAGGAATGTTTGGATATTTCAGACAATTTTTCGTTCTGATTATTTAGAGTAGAGAATATTTTAATAAAATAAAGAACAATTTAAGGCAATCTAGTTCACCTTTATCAATCTTATGAAAGAGTAATCCAGTGAAAAAATATATTACTGTTTAGAAACTAAATGCTTTTACCACGCCATTAACAATGAAAAATCATTACAATAATTTTGTCAAAAAAGGGAATAGTTGTAATTTATAAGTAATGAGCGACAGTCGAATGTTTAATGACTGTAGGATTGATAATTCTTCCAATAATGGTGATAAAAGGTTTATCTGAGTGTGTTTATCTACAACCTTTCATTCCAGCAGAAAGATAAAAGTAAAATGTTTTGAAATTGAATCGCTGGAGTGTGTTTAGAAACAAAATCCATTATTTTAATATTATCACAATTTATTTTTTATGATGTGCAGATTGATTATTATATTAATTTCATTTTCAAATATATATATTTTTTTAATTTCTTTATTACCAGTTTGAGCTTGTTGGTCTTACATGCTTATTGTCATGATTAGATTTGCTTTAAACAATTGTTCATGTGAGGATTCATTCTCGCTCAAAAATATACCTCTAGCGATTTACATTGTTTAGTTACACAATAATTTTAATTAATAAAAATTGATTTGTAAAAAAAAATCAAAATAATAATAATAATAAATATGTAATTTATGGCAGCATATGGAACATTGGGGTCCTAATGGATAATACATATTATTAAAATATATATTATAATAAGGTATAATATGTTATGTTTCCTTTCTACAATATATCATTTTTATGTTAAGTATAATTATTTCTCGTTATGTATCCAAAAATTCATTTCCAGACCTACTTTTTAATCCTACTACTAAACCATGACTAATTATCACGAATGATTTTAAAAATTAATTGAAGAATCGAGATTGGATAAATTTTAAATTCCCAAACTGTTAAACAAATTCCGTTAGGGTCATCTCGAATGGGGAAGAACATTTCATTGAGCTGGATTAAATCAGGAATTGTCGTTATCCTTGGCTTATTTATTTTGTGACGGGAGACCTAGAAATAGATGGGTGCTTCTTGGATTACTATTTTGTCACACCCGAATGGTCTGATTCTTACCTTTAACTTTAATATATTTTTTTTAAATTGTTGAAGTGAAAAAACTTCCATATAGGATATAAACTTTTCTATAGTTTGCTTGTATAACGTTTCGGGACAATTATCCCATACTCACGCACCATTGCATACACATATTTGTAATTTTTTCAATTTACATTATGAAATCACGTTTAATAATGAATACACATAAAGTTTAAAATGGTTTTATAACTACATTATTTAAATATTAAAGCTTAAAAAAAAAAAGTGAATTTTTGATAGTTTGATTTTTTTTCTAATATTACTTCAAGGTATAAAGAACAGAAATTCATTCATTTATCATTCCATATTTTCTTTATACTTTAGAGGAATATTAAATTCCAAAAATAAAACTCATGTATGATTATCCGGAATTTCTTAGAACATCCTGTCCTTATCTTTATATGTATTTGCTGTTAATTTCCACTTTATTTTCTGTCAATACTATTATCGCCGTATCGCTGTTTTATCCATTTAGATGGTATGATAAACCTTTCTAAGTGTCTGATAAAATTCTAAACAGACGTTTTGAAATAATTTTTTTTTCCCATTTTAATTACACAGGTCTACAAAGACATTTTAAAAAAATTTAATTCACTCTAGATAAATTCCTTGAAGTACTGTAGACATACCATATAGATTTAGTTTTTCAAAAACTAAACTTTTTTTTTAATTCCGAAAAATTAACATTTTTTGCATTTATTTCGGTAACTATTCTGAAACCTGCTACGAAGATAATTATTATAAATAACTTGATAGTTCATTTAACTACCTTCAAACCTACTTAACTATTTAACTACCTTTAAAATATGGATTCATTTTAGGAGCTTTGAATGTGAATTATGAAACTGTATATTATTCTTCGGGAAAAGAGCCTTCTATGCCATTTTAAAAATGGCGGAAAATTGAATTTTATGATAAACGTAATTATTATATAAAAATACATTCCGTATTATTTTCTAGCTATGAGTTTGTACTGGAATATGCAACTGGGATTTTTGTTGTTTTGTGATAGGATGGCTTACTAGCTGAAACTTTGAACATTTTGTTTATTAATTAAAATTGAGGAAATAATTTTGCCTTTAATTTTTTTTTTTAACATTTTTCATATTTTAGTGAATATCTTCAAAAAATGTTTCACCCTAAAAAACAATTTAGTTAGACCTTTTTTTAAGTAGAGTGGTTATTCCAAAATATGAGCCCTCTTTACACCTACTAGTTTGAGAGATATAGTTTTTCAAAACAAACATTTTTACTTTGTAATATTATTTTGGAGAAAATGATGGAACCTGCAACTGCTATAAGATAATGAATAAATTTACTTTGGCTGATATTATGGAGACGGTACTTCCTCGAAGAAAAACATTTAGAACTTAATTATGGTACATTTAATGAGCTTTAAATTTATTAATAAATTAATTATTAATAGGTATTTGTACTTCTTATAGTTCCACATATTTAGTTTTTCAAAAACTAAACTTTTTTTTTTAAATTCCGAAAAATCAACATTTTGTGCATTTATTTTGGAACTACCATAAAACCTGCTACGAAGATAATTATTATAAACTACTTAATAGCTCATTTAACTTGCTTCCATTCTAGTACTAATAGGAAACCGTTCGTGTAATAATCTCATTTTATCGCGTTTCATGATATGTGCCAAAATAAATTCAGAAAATGTTGGTGTTTAAAAAATGTATGGTTTTTGAAAAAATATATCTATTAGTGTATACTATATGTATATATAGTTGACCGTAAAAAATTATATATAAGAAGATGGTCAGGGTTGCGGTCAAAAGTGAAACAAAAATAGTTGTA
>NW_027106467.1:598799-628747 GCF_000696795.3 Halyomorpha halys
TTTTTTTATTTTAGTATGTATGAGATCATTTATCAATATTACCTATTGCCCACAACTGTGTGGCAGATTGTAATATCTATCAATAAATAAATCTAATTTCAAAGAAAAAAAAAAGTTATGCCAGTTGCATTTATTATGATGAGGAAATTTATTGTGAATCAGTGATATATTTTCTTTATTATTCATTTTCCCCCCTCTTTTGCTATCTTGTTTTTAATAGAAATAGTCCATATAGTATTGTGTTTATAAAATTATCATTTTTAATATCTTTGTTAGCTGAGGGTAGGCCATCTTGCTAGTGAAAATTATTCTTAATTTTTGAAAAGAATTTTGCTAATATTCCCACTATTTTAATAAATTAAATATCAATTATATTATTTCAAGGTGTGAGGTGGTAGCTCAGTGGTAAAGCACTATGCTACTAACTCCATGGACATTGGTTGATGCCAGTTGTGGCAGGTAATTATTATCTGTTTCAATGTTGGTGTGAGTCAGCCTAGTGGCTTTTGGAGCTCTCTGGGGTTCACCCAGCCTCATGAAGTGGGTACCCTTAATTGGGGTTAAAATCTTCATTATACTGGAAGTTTTGAGCAAAAGCCACCTCATCTTAACCAGTAGCAATAATACATTATAGACATCTAACAATAAAAAAAACATATTAACATATAAATTAGTTTTAACAAAAAAACATATATATAAAACACTGCAGCTGTTATTACTGATACACCTTGAAACATAATTTATAATGAAAGGGTTGAGAAATAATGGATTGATCACTGATTTCTTGCAATAATATATTTGTGGTATAACATTATAACCCTTGGAAAAAAAAATATATATATAAACTCAATTTTTGAATAAATCAAATATTTAATGATCTGTTCACTTGAAGGGGTAATAACATGACAAGCCACATGATATAAATTTTATCCTAAACAAAGGAGCATTTTGCTCCAAATCATGACTTTTCATGTTTTTGTTTTTGTTGTCATACTGTTCAATTGTGAAAATCTCTATATAATTTTATTTTACTTGTTATTTTAAATTTCAAATGAATAATTTTTTTTTTTTAAAGGAAGGGAAATGTTCGAAAATCCTCCTCACATTTTCGCCATTGCTGACAGGTGCCATACAGTTATGAAACAGCAAGGGATGGATACATGTGTTGTGATATCTGGGGAGAGTGGGTCAGGTAAAACTGAGGCATCTAAAATTGTTATGAAATACATTGCAGCAGTCACTAACATCAGTCAGCGTCAGGAAATTGAAAGGTTTTCTATTTTATTTTCTATTACTTGTCTTATTATTGTCTTTAACTGACTAATTGTTTTTTTCTTGCACTAATGTAGTTGTCATTAATCATTATACCTTCAGGGTAAAAAATGTGCTGCTGCAGTCAAACACCATTCTTGAAGCTTTTGGTAATGCGAAAACGAACAGAAATGATAATTCTTCTCGCTTTGGAAAATATATGGACATCATTTTCGACTTTAAAGGTGATCCGATTGGAGGTCACATTGATAATTACCTCCTTGAAAAATGTAGAGTTGTTTTTCAACAACCAGGGGAAAGGAATTTCCACAGTTTTTACCAGGTATTACACTTTTCTTAATTATTACCATAGTTACTAATAGTATCATTTGTATTATCAGTTTAAAATATACTGTAAAACTTTGGTTAATTATTAATTGGCTGTATTAAATTAAATTAGATAAATTCTTTCATTCTCCTTATGTAACATTTATTTATTCATTGTACTGTATAAAGATTATATGTATAATAAAAATTAATTACTATTAATTACTAACATGATGGCCAGATTGTTTAGTCAAGGTTTTTACTATATGTTGATTACATTAATTGAGTGTTTATATTAATGAAAATTTAAAAGATTACTTGGTGCTGTTTCCCTTATCAGAATTTAAGTCTTTGTTCCATTAAATTTAGTATTATCTTTCTTTATAGTGACCCAGACGTGATTTATGTCTAATCATGGAACTATTTCACCTTCCGATTGGTAAGCAGGCAGTTATTATAAATGGCAGCACTTGCTGTAGCAGCATTAATAACATCACTGACACTTTGCCCATTACGGACGACTCGCCTGCACACTTTGCACTCGACACTCTTACCTTGTTTACCTCAAAGCAATGAGCTGTGGTGCGGGTTTTTTCTTTTGATAATGATCGAAGGGACCTAGTGATTATATGTTGCACAATAAATCTTTCCTTGCATATTAAAAATATTGGTACACTGCCAACTAACGTCTGACCTCATTTTAATAGTCAATTGTTTGCAGACATCATACAGATAACTCACATTACAGCGTAAGTTTCTTGAATACACATAAACTGCCACAATTTGACTGAAAGTTGTGTAACTTGTATTTACATATAAATGCAATGATAAACTTGATATTTTATCTCAGTGGAAAATACTTGTTCCATTTATTGAAATAACAATTATTACAAACACGCGACCATCAAAACAGTATTGATCTATTAATGCTTCAGCAACTTTACCTTCTTTTAAAATCTGTGATTTGCTGATTGCTAATGACTATTGGCTCTTCTATTACAGTCTATGGATCAAGGTGTAGTAATGACATCAAAGAAAATTTACTGGTTACTTGCGTGCTAAAGAAAAAAAGATAAACAAGTGATTGAGCTTTTGTATTTTTTGTGATGATCTTACAATCTTGGGTAATATTTATGAAATTGTAGCTACATGTCAATCACTAAAACCATATATTCTCTTGAGGTTATAGGAAAAACAGCTGCCAATTATGCATAGCGGTTTGAAAAAAAAAAAAAATTAACTATCAACCATAGATATTAAAGAACAATATGCTGCTTTATTAGCAGACTTGGTGAAAATGAAACATTGTTGATTGCATTAACTTAGATGCTAATGATTCTGGATTTGAGAACTTTACTGATGAGCAAAATGCCATCAAAGCTATAGGGAACCATTTAATAATTAATTGGAATTACATGGGAATGAATCAACTGCTGATCGACAAATAAGTCATGAAGTGGAATTGAAACATTTAACCAGTTTCCGTTGGTTTATTGCAAGACTATAATGCGTTACTGGCTTACAGAATTCCGTCTCTGCAGGCACCAAGTCTACATAATAACCATGAGGACCACATAATAACCTTTAGAGCTCTGGACCAATCAGAAAATGACGAAGATCCTGTCTATATAATAGCCTGTCTATAATGGTCAGCACATCACAAAATAGCTCAAGAGCCAAAAGTGGACCTTGACTTAATTAAATTATATTAATGATTAAAAAAACAGTTTTTCTCACAAAAAAATAAAACAAGTAACTGATTATTTTCACAAACTATGATTACTTTTATACTTTTACTTAAATTATACATGAGTAGCTTTCCCATCAGAAGTCAATATTTCCACTTTTGGAAAGTAATTATTAAAAAATTATCACAAGGGAGCATCTCATGTTGATAAGTTTAATTATTATTGATTTTGAACATATATTTATATTTTTCAGGTGAAAATTTAAATTTTAAAAATAAACTATGTAAGTTTTTGATCTAAAATATTAATTTGTCAAAAAAACTTTCCTTTTTAAAAATGGATTTATTAGCTTTTGATAAAAAAAATCTCATATTCATTTCAAACAATTTATTCTCCTTATTGTAAATGAATTTGTAGTTTTAATAACATATTTGTGGTGTAAAAAGTTAAAAATTTTTTTAGTTTTTACTTGTACAAACCTTTTTTCTATATTTGATTATCCGCTGTAATAACACCACTCAATACTATGGATAATCAGAAGCTTACCATAGTTCATTTGATATTTAGTTTTGTTTATTGATAATTTTTATTTTTTTGGATTAGGTGCTAGCAGGTTGGAGGTCTTCGAGTGACTTGAAATGTTTAGATCTAAATGGAAACAATAACCATTTCAATTACTTGAGATCTTCATCAGAAAATCTATCGGACGGTGACAGGCAAGGGTTTGCGGCAACTTGTGGAGCCTGCAAAGCTCTGGGTTTCACTCAAGATGAAGTCTCTACCCTTTGGAAAATTGTTGTTGCTGTCCTTCATTTAGTAAGCAATCTGTTTTATAGGTTATGATTTTGTAAATAACAAATGATTTTGAATTCTATTCATTTATATTAAAATATTAAATTAATAAAAAATGATTAAGTTTGACAATAGAGTAAAAACAAGAAATGTATACAATCTGGAAAAGTATCTTTTAGTTGGACTTGACTGTTCTATTTAAGATGATCTCACGACGTTTCCCTTTTACTTTTATTTTTGTCAATTGAAGAGCTCCCTTTAAAAAAGTTCTAAGTAACATTTTCTTTTAAACTTTTCAGGTATAAAAAAAAAGTTTTTTCAAACCAATATTGAATAATGAATGGCGCTAAGATCTTGTGAATGATGGTATCTTTATAATACTAATTATAATAAAGGCTTAATGAACCAGAATATTGTATGCCGATGCGACCAAACACTACTTACAAATATCTGCCCAGTGACGCCCGTCCAAACCCAAATCAACCTAATCAGTCTTGACACACTCTTGCCACCTTCTCTTCAGTCTACCCCTTGGATGTTTACTCGTCTTTTCACAGTGTTTATTAGCATTTTATGGATCTGTACATTACTAAGCCCTGCAACTTTGTACCTATCTTATTCGCTACTATGCTATAATCTGATTCATATTTACTAGATACAGTTCCCTCTGTTCAGAGTTGTCTAGCCTTCTAAATTCTTATATTAATTCACTCTTTTTCGGTCAACATTTTTTATTTAATACTTTACTTTTCCAAAGAATCCCCAAAACATCAAATGAAATGGCTGATGTATTGTTTTGAATAAAGATATTAATGGTGTATATGAGATATTAAGATATTATTAATGATGTTTTGTTCATATTACTCGTCCAATACTGATTAAGCAATATATTGGACACGAGTGTCAAGTTTAAACTTAAGAGTGTGGTTCTACAGCTCAAAACTGCTCATCATTTTCCTAACATTTAATTGATTTATTATTCTCTCATCTTGTTAAATAAAATCAATTTATTTGTTTACATTCTTCTGGTCTTTCATTTCTATGTAATATTATTAGGTGAATTTCAGAATATTCTCCTGAATTTATTCATATTTTGTTTTTATTGATTTAAATTTTAATTATGTTTCTGTCAGGGAAATGTGGTGTTTGAAAAAAATTCTAATGATGAAGATATAAGAGCTACTGGCCAGTCACGTGTTGCCAAACTGCTTTGCGTTTCAGAAACAGAATTGAGCACTGCACTCACCGAGCGAGTCATTGCTGCAAGGGGAGAGATCATGCAGAAGATTCACACTTTGCAGCAGGCAGAATATGCTAGGGATGCCCTTGCCAAGGTGGGTCTGGCTTAAAGTTTAAACAGTAATTTGTTTGTTTTATTCCCTTGTATTTATAATTTAGAAATATAGTTTAAGTTTAACTGTTATGAAAACATTGCCCTTAAATTTTAAAGATCTTTTGTGGTACATTCGCTACCTTTGGTCTTCACGAAAAAAATATCCAAATTTATTATTGTGAAAATGTTTCAAAATAATTTTATTGTACTTTTAATTTTTTTTATTTATTATCAAAAAAGATTACAACTGTATCTCATGTTGTATCAGAATGACAAACATTGATGTGTGTCTGATATATTTATTTTATATTTACTTAAATTTAATTATCCTCATCTTGTGTATAAATTAATTAATCAGTTTTTATTATATCGATTAATATTTATAGATTCCATATTTATAATTTATATATTTGCTTTGAAGTTAAAATTGTTATCATTAAATTTTTTTAAATTCTTTTTATTTATTCTAGTCTGTATGAATACTTAAAATGCTAACACTTTTTACCCTTAATTTATGGCAACTGGTATTACTATTCTTAAATAAAAACTATTACTAAAAAAAAAAAAATTAAAATAAGTTTAGGATTTGTTATAAAAAAAAAAGAAAACAAGCTTATTCTTCTGATATCGATGGCTTACTTCACAATGATGCTATGTAAATTTCCACCAACTTTACAAACATTACAATTAAAGGTTCTCTCATTTAGCAAAATTACAGCTTTTCAATTTACTAAAATAGAGAACCTTTAATTGTATTTTATGTAAAGCTAGTGTAAATGTACTTAGCACCAATATGAAGTAAGCCATCGATATATATTTTATCAACTGATAAATCAACGAATAGAAAGTTATTGTAACTTTTTATAAGAATATGCTTTGAATAATTCTTAATTCATTTTTTTTTTCACTCTATGTTTTTTATTATTAAACTGTATGAATTTAATAGAAGTTTATGATCATGAAAATTTTGGGGAAACTCCAGATATTAAAAAAATATTTGGTTTTGTGGTCGGTTAAATGAATGACTGAACTTCTTATCATAGTTATAGTCAAAAGCCATGTTATCTTTAAATAGTTACCTAATAAGTTAATTTTAAATTTATAACTGTTTGTTGAATTTATATTTTGTATATCTGTTTTAGGCAATCTATGATCGAATGTTCACATGGATTGTGAAAAAAGTTAATTCTGCCATAGAAGCTCGTGGTAGTGATTCAAGAGCGACTGTTATTGGAGTGCTTGATATTTATGGTTTTGAAGTCTTCGACTCAAACTCCTTTGAACAACTATGCATCAACTATTGTAATGAAAAATTGCAACAGCTATTTATCGGTATTGCACATATTTTTATTTACACGTGTTATTATGCATTATGTAATTATTTATATTTTCTTATGTTCCACAATGGGTAAGGTATTAAAACAACTTGATAGCCTGATTAAAAATCTATATTCACAAAATAACATTGTGCTTTTGAATCATTATATCAAAGCCTTAAAGAAAAACCTTCCAAATGTTATTATAATAATTTGCAGACTTTTGTTATTAGTTTTTTTTACAGTTTCCCAATTATAGTGTTCTTTTTCTCTTTAGCCACAAGAGCAATATAATGAGATTTTAATGTAGGTTGTTTTCCTTTTAGCTAGAAACACTCTTTTTATCATCTTAAGCTATATGAAAGTTAAAAAATAATTGTCATACATAAATGATAAAAAGTTAAGTAGGTAAGTTTGGTATTGCTGAAAATTACCTAAGTAGTCAGCTAGAACTGGTATGATTTTTGGTGAAGTGACTTTGGGTTTTAGGAGTCAACATTTTTTTTCTTAGAGCTGGTGCTGAAGCAGGAACAAGAGGAGTATCAGAGGGAAGGAATTGAATGGCAGAATATATCATATTTCAACAACGAAATCATCTGTGAACTCGTTGAACGTCCTCATGCAGGTGTTATCGCTATACTGGATGAAGCTTGTCTCAACGTTGGCAAGGTCGATGATGAGGTTAGTTTATTTTATTTTTGAATTGTATTTATTGTTTTTATTTTATTATTATTTTTTTATGTCAATATATTGTATCACAGATGCTGCTGGAGGCAATGGACAAGAAGTTGGACAAGCATGAACATTACAGCAGCAGGCAACTCAAGCCAACCGACAAGGAATTGGCTCACAAGACCCAGTTTAGAATAAGGTAAAATTTAAATAAGTTAATAGATGTACTAATGCGGCATTATATTATATGTTAACTCCAGTCCTCCATTTTAAGTTGCTTCATAGTTACATCATTAACCAGTTGATATCGGTTATGTATTTTAAAAAGGAAAATGAATGATAAAAGTGTTTTGTCTGTAAAGATTTCTCAAAAATACCTTCTAGCTATGCTGAAAGTGAAAAATGAAGAACTAAAATTCAAACAATAATTAAAGGCAAAAAAGACATTGCTTAATATGATGGCTATTGTTGAACAGAATTAGACTTAAATCACTTTTCAATGAGTCGAATACAACTACCAATTGTGTATAGATTTTAATTATAAGAGTATCAATGACTGAATGTAATTGATTGTAGAATGATGGTCCGGATGGCAGTAAAGAAAGGTACAAAAGTAGTTTAAAACTATTTATTAGTAACCATTGTTTGCAGGGCTATATCCTAGTTGTTTCACAATCATTCAGTTTTATTCTGAAACAACCAGGATCCAGCCCCGTTGAAGCCCACCAAACATTGCTTACCAATAAATAGTATTTAACTATTTCTGTACCTATCTCGACTGCCTACCAGACAAACATCCTACTATTTTAATTTTGAGAACTGAAGGAGACCAAACAAATTTGCCTGCAAAATGACTTTTTATAATAATTTTATCCTACCTTTTTTTGTATTAATTTCTTGTCTATATATTTTTTTAGGCATTATGCTGGTGATGTGGTTTACAATATCAATGGATTTTTGGACAAAAACAAGGACACACTGTTCCAGGACATGAAGCGCCTTTTGTATGCATCAAGTAATCCCATAATTTCATCTATGTGGCCCGAAGGGGCAATGGATATTACTAAGGTTAGTATTAGCTCTAATGCTTTCAATCTAATATGGTCTATTTAATTTCTTAAGAAATATATTATGAAGCCAATTGATTTAATTTCATAAAGTGAAAGGTTATTTACTAAGTCTTTAGTTAGACTCAAAGTTGGGGGTTCCATACTGAATGTGTTAACATAAAAATTTGTATTTGGCTTGACCAGAAACATAAATAATTTTCTGGACATTCCTCATACATATTTTCCCTTTGTGATGCAATTATCAATCCTGAAATAATACACACAACAACACCTTCAACTTAAGGCCAGGCATGAAACCCTTTTGAACGCGCTGGTACTTAATTTTAATATGAGTGGACTTTAAGGAATTGTAAAGAAAATAATCTATTGAACAGGGTTTGGGGACTTGCCAAAGAAAAGCATTTTTAGTTAGTCCTGTTAATAAATTTATATTTTGGGTCTATTGAATATTGAAGATAATGATGCAGATGATGTGTCCAGACATAAGAGAGAAAAAAAAAAGGAGTAAACTTACTCAGGTTGGTGGATGATGGTACGGCATGGTTGGATATCTTTCTTTCCATTATTCCCTCTTCATTTCCCTTTCCATGGAACAGCTTCTTGGAAGTCTACTTACACATAACAGTATGAATTTTCATTGAAAAGACTGAGGAATTCCTGAGTCTTGATGGCTATCTTATCTCTACCTTCTTTCTCTGCCTACAGAGGCCACAGAGGAGATGAGCATATCTAGCGGCTGCTAGATAGTAATAATTTCAGTGATAATCTACTACTTTCATTTTTAAATGATACACTTATTTATAATACCATTGTTGGTTGTGTTAATGGTTAAAAATTTTATTTGATGTATCCAAAGACAAATATGGAACCAATGAAAGAAAAACAAAACGAAAAGGCTTTTATATTAATGTCTAATTTGAAATATTTTAATAACATTAGTTACTATTGATTTTTGGAATTTGATATTCATATAATTTCTCTTTCAGACCACTAAACGGCCACTGACAGCTGGCACTTTGTTCAAGAATTCAATGATTGCTTTGGTTAAAACCCTAGCCAAGAAGGAACCCTTCTATGTAAGGTAATGATAATTTTGACTCTAGGTCTTTAGTGCCAACCATTTATCATTAGCGATTATGCTACTTAGGTATTTGACATTTACTTTATCAACCGCAAAAAATCTGCATGGCTTAAGAAAAGATATTATAATCTTTAGAAAAAAATCACAGAAGAGAGGACCGCCTGGAGGTAGATTAGGAAATTAGGGACATTTTTGGAGTAGGAAATAAAAAATTATGTCCCACTTTATTATGGTTTGAAATTAAATAAATTTTATTTTATATCAATTTTATTTTATTCTAACTTTATTATGGTTTTAGGCACAGTTTGAAATTAAATCAATTTGTTATCTCGGAACATTGTGGAATATAATAAAATAATGCCTAAAACTGATTTTGGAAATAAACATATCTTCAAATAATTGTTTAAAATATTTTTGTTCAATTCACTTCATAAAAAAATGACCCAAATATCATATATTATAATGATATATTATTTATTATCTGAATTTTAAATGTTTAATTATTATATATCTATATTAATTTCTTGTTTGAGGCTAGTTATACTTATCAATAGTAATAAATTAGATCCTTTTTGTCTTAACCATTTTATTTAGCTATTTTACATGTCCAAAGTTTCAACCAACCTGGACCATTATCAACAATTATCTCAATTATGAATTAATGCCTGACTACACTTTTTAAAGTAGTTGCAGGCTATTATACCCAAGTCTTATTTAATATAGTTACTTAACTCTTGTCATCTAAATCCTTCGTTATGAATTATTTAAATTAAAAATTGGATCCATTACTATCAGAAACTATCTTATCAATCCTTTTCCGAACTTCATAACCTCTTTTTTATACAATATAATGAAATTAAATAGTGTTGCCTTTTACCAACACTAGTTAGTAGATAGTTTTTGTTAGTACTAGATCAAATTTTTAATTTAAAAAGTTATATAACTATATTAAATAAGACTTGGGCACAGTAATTAGTTAGCAACAATTTTAGAGGATGTAAATTTTTAAATTTAGATTATCCTTCATAATGGGCAGTTTGGCCAAAATGTTGGTTATGTGAAATAAATTAATGTAATTGTTAAGGCTAAAAGGATCTAACTTATTGTTTAATTCAATTTTAATATAATAAAAACATCTCTGTGATAAGTGATAAAATTACTGGAGTATCTATAACTATTGTGGGCAGGGGGGTGACAAACCCTACTCCTTCAAAACAAAAGTGAAGCCAAAAAGGCCACACTCACAAAAGGAAAGTTTATATTGAGGTTAATAGGAATGTCTATTATTGAAATCTAAACTGAACCAGAAGGCAGGCAGTGATTAGGTTGTACACTTACCTTACTCCCCGCCAAACCACATTAGGCAGTAGGCACATAAGGCCCGCCTTTTTGAATTCACTTTCACTATCAGCTTACCCCATCCATTAAACTCCTTCCTCCAAGATTGTGGGGTTGGAAGTTTTCAAACTGTTATAAAACATATCTAATATTTTATTATAGAAACATTGGAATGCACTAATAGTACCAAGCAACCAGTATCGCTGGTTAGTTTTGTGTTAGTGTTATATTGCCATTCTAATTAATTATTAATATTTTACTTTATTTAATATATATTGTTTGAATTTCAATTATCAATTCAAATGATTATATTTTTCAGGGTTACGGTAAAAAAAGAACAAAATAGTTTTCAACTATTTATTGTCTCTGGATAATAAATAGTTGAAAACTATTTTATTCTTTTTTTACCATAACTCTTACCATCTTCTTCATATTTTATATTCTACGGTCAACTATTTATATATAGATTGTATTTATCAATTTTAGATGTATCAAGCCAAATGAATACAAGACACCTTTACAAGTGAATGTTGACCAAATTCGTCACCAGGTAATGTAATATCTATTGTTTGATATAATTTCATTTGTATTCCTTTATTTTAACTTTTTTTTTTATTTTGTAATTAAATTTTAAAGTTGGATTGTTAGCTCAGGGACCATATACAAGCTTCCATTTCAGTATGAGGCAAATTATTTTATTTATTCAAAGCATAAATAGCTCTTTTTAGTAAGTCATTTATACAACATTATTTTTAGTAAATGATTTTCCCTTATATCCACATTAGTAATATCTAAATTATTTTCCACGAAGATCTTTGTCATTTTATATATATTTAACTTTTTAATTGCATTAACTATTTTTTACATCCTTATTGTTAAGTTATTTTCTTTGAGTAATGTTATGATTTTTATTATGCATTTTGACAAGAAGTCTAATATATCATATTTTTCTTACTTTTTCTTTTTTTTTTTGTTGTCCTTAAAATTTATTTGTAATTTTCTATATATCCAATATAGTTGTTTCATTATTTATTGTAGGTCAGATATTTGGGACTTCTTGAGAATGTTAGAGTGAGGAGAGCTGGATTTGCTCATAGGCACAGATATGATCTATTTTTGAAAAGGTAAGCCATGATAAGTCCAATTTTTAATTTTCATTTTGTTCTGACCTCATGTCGATGGTCTTCTTTATTAAGTAAAATAAAATAAAACTAATATGAACAATTATATGTACATTTGAACTCAAAGAGGAAATACAAATTGATTTTATATTATCAAAAAAAAAAATTGTATACTATGAAAATCATTAAACTTTGAATGAAAATAAAATGTGAATTAAACAGTTACTTATGTGGTAAGTTTGAAGTAGCCAGTCCTGGAGATCGGTGTTGATCTGTGGTATTTTAAATTAGATAATGGTAAATTAGTGAAATAGGTTTGTTTCTTTAAAAAAATAATAATAATAAAATATAAAATATAATGGGTAATGTAGAAATTCCAATTAAATATTTGACAATATAATCAAATAATTGTATCATGTTCACCAGTGTTATTAAGTTTCCTATAATTTTAGGTATAAGATGATTTCTGAGTTTACCTGGCCCAACTTTAATTCAGGCTCAGTGAAGGACGGTGTTAAGGTCTTGATTGAGGAGAAGGGTTTTGCCCATGATGTCAAATATGGCAAAACCAAGTTATTTATCAAGTCACCAGCGACCCTCTTTAAATTGGAAAAGGTAGCATTTAAAAAAAATCCATTTTTCTAATTTTATTTTATTAGAAGTTCATTAGTTCAATATTAAGATTAACTATATATTGATAGCCAACATTTTGACCTACTTTGTAGTTCTTCATTAGGGCTTATACCTGTGTGATAATTATGTATAAGTAAGTTTTGATTTACACCTCACTGACCTCACTCCTGGCCATCTTTTGCTTAAATAGAGATCTACAGTCAACAACCAATCCTCTATATTTTTTTTTAGATGAGAGCTGAGCTGATCCCTGGGATTGTTATTCTTTTACAAAAGCAGTGGCGAGGAGCTATTTGCAGAATGAAATACCGTAGGATGAAAGCAGCCCTTAAGATCATGGAGTTTTACAGGAAACAGAAGACTAGGCAATATATTAACCAACTGGCCATTGCAATGAGGTAGTTATTCAAATTAAATAAATATTAATTTAATTTATAATCTTTAATTTTTAGGTTTAAAGCCATATTTTATAAACTTTGTTAGTTGATAACATAATATGACATTATAGGCCTGCCAAGAGGATGCATGACTATGGAAAAAGTATACCATGGCCAGAGCCTGGTCTATTCACAAGGCAAGCTGTCCCAGGGCTTAGAACATTGTTCAACAGGTGGCGGGCCAGGATGATACTCAAACCTTTCCCTCGCTCTGAATGGCCACAACTTAAGATCAAGGTAAAAGCTAATCAAGAATTTAATATTAGATGTTATCAACTCAATATGGCAGATCAATATGAGAATGAAAATGTTTTGAGTTATGATCAGTAGCTGAAAATTGTTATATATTTTCCATTATTATTTTTTTTATTCTGAAGTATTTTAACCATTCATTATTTTTAAAATGTTCACGAAACATATGAATTTAACTCACAAGGAGAGCATACGAACGTAGGATCACTGATTTCAATGAAACATTTTTTGGTGATTCTAGGTCACAAAATATTGGAGCCGAGAAAAAAAAAAAATTTAAATAATTTTAGATATTTTTTATATTATTGTATGCTGTCTTTGCTCTACATTAAATATCATGATTATTATATAGCAATTGATTTGTTGTTTGGTGCAGAATATTGGCAAAATATTGTTTTTTGTATTGAACGAGTTTAAGTGTACAAAATATGACAAAATTCTAGAGTCACTTCCAGTATATTTGACCAACAAAAATATTTTTAGGAAAAACCAACTCGGATTCGTTTTTAGCATCTCTTGAAACTGTTAAATACAAACTTTCGTATAAATCAAAAATTAAAAATTTTTGGGCTTGATTTTTTGTTTATAACTTTTTTTTTACTGGGGAAATCAGACATTCAGTAGCTTTATACCTTCTCATGGTGCCATGGAACATTTTGAAAAGAACAGCATGTAAATCAGTCCAATATTTCAAAAGTTTATTTTGGACAAACTTTGAACCATTCCCTGGCACTATGCCTGTCGGTACAACTGGCATGCTATGGCATTTATTCGGTGGCTGACACAGCACGCCCCATTCGCTCATGTGTGTGCCCACATAGACGTCATGCTATGTTGTCCTCATTGGCCGGGTCAATCCTACCTCGGTTCTCTTAAACGAGTGTCGAGTTAGGGCGACACTGAAAATAGTGAAATGGAAAGAAATAGTGAAAAGGAAGAAACAAAAAAAAATAAAAAGGAAGAAATTAAAATATTTATATTTATGGCATAGACTAGTATTGGTTGTAAAAGGAAACTGGGAGGAAAAAAAAATTGTTTTCTTTCTTTTCTATTATATCATTTAAATATATGTAATCAATATATGTCCGATCATGGATTGATTGGTGTGCTGTGTAATGTAGCAACCCAATGTATTTGGGCAGCATGGCTAAATAAAGCATTTCTCTCTAGATAAAGTATGTGCATTTATATTTTGTTTAAGATTATCTTTATCTTAATGTACTTTTAATCTTCACAAATTGCAACTGATGAATTTTTTTTTAATCAATTTATTACTGTTCAGTGGCACCGAATTATTTATTAGTCCCTCTTTGTTAATCCTTTTGAAATTCCAAATTTTAATTATGTGACAACAGGTGTGCGCGGCAAGTTGCCTCCAAGGGAAGCGGCGCAGCTGGGGCCAGGGTCGCAAGTGGGAGGGGAACTACCTTTCTCTTTCTTCAGAGAACCCAAATTATGCACTCTTCGACAGTTCCATGCGAGCGCTTAAAGCTTCAGAACATTTCAAGCAGGTAGAGAATTGAATTGAATATAATTAAGTATCTGCAGATTATAATAAGTTTTATGATAGTTGATATTATGTTTGTGTTGAGAGCACATATATGTAAAACCTATTTTGTCAGTACCAACATTTCATAAGATTACAACCATAATAAATACAAGTAAAAATAGAGTAACAAAAAGATAAGAAATTATATTGGAAGAAAATATATATTATAAATAGGTAAAAGCAGTATGAGAATATAGTAATTTTAAAATTATAAAAAAGTGAGAAAGAAAACTTATTTATAATTACTTTAATAAGTAAGTACAATAACAGTGAAGTAAAATATATAGTTTTATAAGCCAAAGGATTAAGTAATACAATTCATAACCATACGATTGTGTGAATATGATAGATTTAATGGTGTGTAAAAAAAAATAATAATAAGGAAAGAGCAGTAAAGAAGGTAAAAAAAAGGAGAAATAAAATTTACAAGTAAATATTTCATTTCCTAGAAAAAAAGTACTTTTTCTTCTCTTCCTACCTACTTTTCCACTCTTTCCTTATTCTTTATTAAATCTCTACTTTTTTCTTAAATTTATACTGAATTTATAATTATAATATTATATTTTCATACTGCTTTTATCATGTTTTAATGCTTACTCTATATTAATATTTTTAATATTACTCTATTTTCTCCCAATACTGTTTGTATTATTTTTTATCTTCTTGTTATTCTGTATTTCCTTTTATTCATTATGCTTGTTGTCTTTTTTTTTTTGACATATCACTGATAAAATAAGTTCTACTTATTTGTGTTCTACACTGGCCACACCCCCAACCATCTTATCCTCATGTTATAAGAATAATTTTAACTGTTTACTTAATATGTTATACAGTGTTGATAGTTATTACCAATTTTAAATTAGTTACTCATTGAAAGGCTTAATGCTACTAAAAATAATAAGAACCATATTTAAGAAAACCTAATATGCACCAGATTTGGGTTAAACTTAATTATTTTGCATGTTTAATTTCTGTCATATAGTCCAGTCATTCCCAAACTGGGTTCCCCAAATGCATGCCACTTTTTCCAAATATTAAAAAAAAAAGATAAGAAAGAAATTAAAATTAATGTAGGAAACATATTTTGTATTCCTGCTTTTACTTTGTGTTGTTTTCTCCATTTTCTATGTATTTAATTGCTCTTATAATCTTGTGCTGCAATTTTTTTCAGCTCAACAAAAGTGCCATGTAATTCTTTTAGCCCTAAAAGAGTGTGGCAAATAAAATTTGGGAACCATTAATATAATCTATCTATTTATTTATAATCTTAATATTTTCTTGAGACTGGTAATTCTTTAATAAATAACTCAAATACTATCCAATTATAGTCTCAAAACATTATTTCTTTTATTCGTCCAATGTTTTGGCCAATCCGGCCATCTTCAGGGACATCTACTCAATTCCACTTTGCAAACATATAATTTAAAACACTCTAAAACTTCATTCTATTAAGGCTATTCTGCCCAGGTCAAAACATTTATATCTAATTAGTTAATTATCCATTAAAAACACAGTCAAAAATTATTTCTTTGCAAACACTATTAATAGACATTTATCACAACCATTTATTGATAGTGTTTGCAAAGAAATAATTTTTGACTGTGTTTTTAATGGATAATTAACTAATTAGATATAATTGTTTTGACCTGGGGAGAATAGCCTGAATGAAGTTTTAGAGTGTTTTAAATTATATGTTTGCAAAGTGGAATTGAGTAGATGTCCCTGAAGATGGCCGGATTGGCCGAAACGTTGGACGAATAAAAGAAATAAAGTTTTGAGACTATAATTGGATGGTATTTGAGTTATTTATTAAATAATCTATCTAGTTAAAAAATGTCAACTCATGTTATTTATCTCAATAATAATCTGTATTGTGTTGTTTAGGAATGAGGATATATAAATTACATCTAAATTATTTAAGATTATTTTTATTAGTCATAATGAATCTATAAGCTTGACAAAAAATTCTTTTATTTTACAAAATCACAACTTAAGACACAAAAACAACAGTTTTATTTGAAATACTTTAATCTGAAATGCAGAAGTTCCAAGTTGGATATTATCTGTGTAAAAATGGGTTTTAAGGCACCTTTAGACAATAGGACCAGATTTCGTTTTAAAGGAAGTAAACCTTTTAATTGTAAGTGATAAAGAATTAAATGCTTTCTTTTTCTACTCTGTTAATTCCATTTTAAATACATCAAACATTTAATTACCAGATAAAAATAATAATTGCACCCACTTAGTTTTTCAAAGCTAGAATTTCTAGTGACATTATGTCCAATATTCTCCACAATATCGTCTTTCTTATGTTTCTATATACAGTTTAGTGTCTATATCTTGTTTATAGATATAAATTATATCTTTTACATTTCCTTATTCCTATAGACACACATATATTAATTTCATCTTATTAAAAGATTTTAATTTACTTTTGTTCAGAAGATAACTATCCTAAGCTCAATTCTTTTCTCATGTTATTAATGTTTTTTAAATTATGTTTCAGATTCTGTTTTCATCATACATTATCAAAACCAATAGGTTCAACAAATGTGCCGATAGAGGTATACTTGTTACCGAGCATGCTATATACAAATTGGAAATAACTAAATTTAAACCGATGAGGAGTGGTATCCCAATACAGGAGGTAGGGAACAATAGCATTCAAGCCTAATATTAAATAAAATGATTTATAAATCATATTTATAGAATTATATGATGAATAATTATTTATTTGAATTATTTTAGTGCTTTAAAAAATTGAATTACAAGTGAAATTTTGTATTCCTCCTGATCAATGGTTTGCTTGTTTTTCGTTTGTTTGTTGTTAAAATTATTATGGTATATGAATTAAGTCCAGTTATATTTATGTATTTTGATATTTGTAATCTAGAAAAAAAAAAAGCCCAAAAAACAAATGCAGTGTCTATATTTGTTTTGTTACTACCAAGGCAGAGAATCTTTGTATTCATGCTGGAAGTGAAACATATTTTTTACTCATATTTTATATTTTAGAAATCAAGGAACAAATTAAGTTGTGTGTCTGTCTTTCCTGAAATATATGTGATGGTTAAAACACCGTCTACTGTTCATTTGTTTTTCTAATTGTTTTTAGGGATTTTGCAGTACTGTTCCTAGATGGCCTTATATCAATTTTATAAAACTTCATCCACGACTTTGTTCGGCTTTTCCAAACATAGTTTTCTTGACACACCTATATTTTATAAAAATGGCTAATCCAATTTGGACCACAATTAGAGAAATATTTAGTTACTGGAAAAATGATCCATCCACTATTAATTATATTATATTCCATCCAGTACTTTCCTTTATACATGTCCAAATATATTTTCTTTGACACAAATGTATTGAATTTAAAAAATGGCAGGTCAGATTGGCCCAAATTTGAAAAGAAGTTAGTTTCAAAATGGTTCAGTACAAATTTTATTAAAGTTAACCCACTACTTTGCTTACGTGCATGCAAAAGAATTTTGTTGACACAGTTGTATTTGAAAATCGAAATTAAAAGATTTTTTTAAATAATTCTTCCTTTACCATATTTTTTTTTTTTCATGGGAACAAGATATTTTTCTTTTTTAACCACAATTTAAATAATATGCATGTATGCATCAGGCCTTCCCATACTGGAAGTCTGGGGTAATGAGACCATGATGCTATTGAAATACTCTATACAGAAGGGGTTTTTGAAATACTAAAAAAGATGAATAATAGAATTAAATTGATATATTATGAATGAAAATAAAATAATTATGGTTGAGGGGAATAAGCCAAAAGTTTATATAATATCTGTTAGTTAGTTAACATAATTGTGAAACTGGAGAATGTAGAATATTGGTGAGTTAAATTGAAGTGAAGTTGAATCTGGATTGTTGGAAATTGTGGATCATAGACTTCATGCATGATGGGGCTTGAGAACCCAACTCTTAGTAGCAAATTATTATAAATTCTTACTTGCATCTTTACCAAATTCTCATGCAGTATGTGATTATGCCTGAGTGAATATGTGTGCTGGGCTGCATCCCTCCTGGTGTGATCTTTTGTCTAGCCTGACCTGTAAATTAGTTGAAAGCTGGTAACAGTTAGAGAGAAAATTTCCCTGCTGAATCAACATGTCAGAACCGGATGAGAATTAGCAATATCTGCTGGTAGTTTCCAGTATTTGATAGGTGGCCCTGGTGGTTGTTGGGTTATGTATCAGTATAAAACCCCTGATCCATTTGACAATGCAAGTAACCTGCGCCTTAGCCCTGCCACTTAAGACTACTTGTGGATGGAACAATATCATCTGATTTCCTGATCATTCTTATGTTTAGTTTTTTTAATTTTTCTAATAGAGAAAAAAATAAAGCATATACCATGTTTTAGATAACTGGAGTTAGTGTGAGCCCCGGCCACGACCAACTGGTTGTTATCCACACCAACAAGGGCAATGACTTTGTTCTGACGTTAAAGAGCAATGATGATCGTGTTGGTGAGTTAGTGGGTGCCCTTGCCAGCAACTACCACAGGTAATGCATTTTCTTATTGTATTTAGTAACTAATTGTTAACATGGTCACTAAAAGAGTCATGAAATTTTTAAACCTATTTGGAAAGAATTTGTTATAATTCTATTTGAGATGATTGGGGGTGTGGTCAGTGAGGAACACAAATATGTAAAACTTAGTTTATCAGTGCCAACTTTTCAGCCAAAATTTCTGGCCTTCAGGGCTAAGAATAAAAAACAAGATAACAACCATAATGAATAAAAGGAAATACAGAATAACAAGAAATTAAAAAGATATGTATAGTATTATATAGTTGTGAATGTATAGTGTAAGAATTATTAGATAAAAGCAGTATATGAATACTGTAAGTAAGTAAATATATGTGGAAATGAAAATTATTTAAAAGTAAAGTTATGAAAAAACTGAGGAAGAAAACATATCTATGGTTAGTTAAATATGTAAATAAATTAACAGAATTAAAGAATTCAACTATTAATGCTCCAATGATTTTATTTATATTAATATTTCTCTGTCTACTATCATATAATTTTATTGTTATTCTTTTTTAAAATGATAATCTATTGGTTATTTATGAATTGAGATGCAGGGTTGTAATGCAAGCAAATAGAGAAATCTTATTCTGTTGGCATGGGAACTACTAATATTGATCAATGACAACAAAGAATGTTGAATTGGTTGGTTTTACGATTTTTACTTTCACTTACCTCTATATTAAATATAGCAAATGGAAATATTGAGATCTTGAATTTGAGTTTTCGACAAAAATACAAATTTTGAAGTCCCCTGGTTCCAAATTACCGATTTTTGCAAAATCATCTGTATGTGAGCAGCCTAGAAAAACGAAAAATCTTACAAAACTGGAATTACATATTTAAGGGGCGAGTTTATGCCTGGGATATGATAGCAACGTTTTTTATAAAATAGACTGACTGGAAGTGCTGTCTAAGGTAATGAAGATTTTAACCATCTCTCATTGTTAATCGTGAAAAACTATGGATGATTATAAAATAAGAAAGAATTAGGCAATTAATGTTTTTCCATAGATGTTATGACAATATTCAGATTTTGTTTTCACTTACCTATATATTAAATATACAGCAAGGGGAAGTATTGTCACCCTTAATAATGAAGAAATAGCTGTTTTAAAATATACAAGGATTTATTTCATCTCAAAGTATTTAAAGAAAGTTGTATAATGCATTTTTTATATGATTTTTTTACCTTATGACCTCTTGTATTAATTAATTTCAGTAAAACATTATTTATATATAGGTTGAGAGGAGTGGACCTGAGGGTGAATGTCGCCAGCAGATTTGACTGTATGTTAGGCAACAAGAGTCGCCCACTTAGGGTTGAAGTGAGTCAAGATCAGCAGTTGGCTTCGTTCAAGAAAGATTCAACCAACAATGGCATCATCTACCTCCTCCCACCTAGCTTCGCTGTGAAAGCTCAATAATTCAGTCTTCACTCTACGCATCCAATGTTTATGACTTCAATTCATTCTGGTCTTTTTGGGGGCATTTAATATTAACTTATTGTGTATAAGAAAATCATTTTACAATAATTTATTGAAATTTTTTTCTTTTACACTTTTTATCGATATTTGATTAACATTTTATAACTTTTATACCACTCATGAAGAAATTTGGCTTAATCAAATGTTGTTTAATCTTGTTAATTTTGTGTTAGGTTGCTTAGCCTATGCTTAAAAATATTATGATATAATTTTCAGTTATTTATCCAAACTAGATTTATTATTAATTTTTGTAATTTGAAAACTTTAAAATACAAGTGGACATTTATTACAATAGTTTTGACCAGATTTTTGTAATTAATAGTTTATTGACCAAAGTTTGTTTAGTTTTAGTCTACATATTTGTTATTAACTCGTTTTTTAAAATTGTTATCAATATCGTTTTATTTCTCTGAGATAAGTTCAAATTATTTACTACTACAGATCTTTATAAAAGATTGTGAGTTATAAAATACATTATGATTATTCATATGAAGAAGTCTTGGGAGGTTTATATTGTATCTGAAATAATAGGAAAAACTTTTATTTTTTCTATTGGTTTCTTTCTGCTTTGCAGATTTGTATAATTGTATGCCTTTATTGTATAAACGTAATAGTGTTTGTAGGATCATTCGGTAAACAAGGCTGTGCTGGCTTTATACTTGCTGCAATTTTCATAAGGTGCTTATAGTATAGAAAGTCAGATTTTTTTTTTTTTTCCATTTTGTTGAAATGCTTGTTCGGTATTTATTGTACCACTATTTTTTTTTATCTCCTCTTAAATGATATTTATAAAATGCGATAGCATTTTTATTATTTGAATGAAATGTGCATTAACTTTTGTTAATAATAGTAATTGGTTACTTAACTTATGTAATTGGTATACTTTTCAAATTGAACAAAATTGGTACCTATTAATGACTTAATTACCAAACATTTTCTCCTTAGTCTGATGAATTACAAGTCTCCGTAAAATTTAAAAAAAAAAATTGTTCTGTAAAAATTATTTGTATATTTTAAAATATATTTATAGATTTTGGGAAATTATGAAATAAAATTGTTTTATAATTTTGTTGTTCTTGTTTAACTCTAACAATTTAGTGAAAAGGCAAACTTTTATTCAAGATAGTGCCTTATATTAATAAAATAATAAATACTAAATAAATATGTTCTATTTTATTTTTAAAATTAATATACCAATTATTTGTAGAAATTGGAAACTGCCCCTAAGACAGATAAGTGAGTCTTATTACTCTTTTATAGCAGAGCTAAAATAGACCTCTTAAAAAATTATGTAAGTTTTGTTAAATTAACAAACATTAGAATTGAACTATTTAATCAGATATTTTAAGGTTATCTCACTAATTGGCATGGTTTTTAAAGTTGAACCGCAAACTTAAATTTCCCCACATTGCTGATTGTTAATGAGTTGTTTTTGCAATTGGAAAACTTTAAATAATGAATACAAAAATTAGGCTTGAAATGATTTTAATGGGAAGTAAATTTTTTGAAAAAGGTTATAGAGTTACCACTATTATTAATTTGCCCAATCAAACAAAATTGATATTTTGTGTAAATTGCTCTCTACATTCCAGAATGTAATTCATTTTGACAAAACATGTCTTTCATATAATAGTGATCGTTAGCAGTTTTGCAGTAAAAATGCTATTTTGTAGGCTTCGATTTGCTAATAAAACTTATGTGCCTTGATTATGCTATTTTGGTATACAATTAATTTTTTATGTATGCATACAAATTGTTATAAAGGGTAAAAAAATAAAATGTAATAAATTATATAATGTACAAAATAACCAAATACATTTGCATTATAAATATGTAGTATTTTTTTAGATTATGTTTAGTACTTAAATTGATGCTTTTAATATTTGAAAAAAAATATGAAGTATAGGAATTATTTATTATAATTCATAAACAAAATCAAATAAAATATCTATGAAAATTGAATAAACTTATAAATTAAGATATTTAGAGAAATGTCCTTGCTCATGAATACAGTCTGACTCCTCATAACACTTACAATATGGTCCATGTTAATGAATGAGATCTATTATCAAATAGTTTTTGTTTATATTTTTTTTAAATCTTATTTATAAAACAAAAATATTATCACTTTCAATTTGCAATTTGAATATAACTTGGTGGATCTTAATAAAAACCAGAATAAATCTTATGTAAAACTGTTTTTGTCTATATTACAAACTGTTAATACTTTCCTATCAATTTTTTAATATACTTAATGAAGTACCACCTTTTGCAAACTCATCTAGAATTTTTAATTTTTCTTTTTAAGTTATAGTTATAAATATCTTATTCAACATTTTATATAAAAAACTTGATTTATAGCTTAAATTAATAAAAAAACATTATTTTAATTTGAACAGTAATTTTGGTATTTATTATTTTCTCTGTATTTACAAAAACAGTCTTCTCTTCCATTTATGTGTAAATATATATGACTTAATAGTTAATTGAGTTATACCCGAATCCACTATAACATATGCAGATGTATTCACTTCAGCCTATACATTGAACATGTCATGTGCTGCTGATTATATATAACTAAAAGAATTATGTTATAACCTGTATGGGAGAAAAATGATATTTTATTCTAGTATCTGTCATAAGTAATAGGTATTATGAAACAGTAATATGAATTAAATTTAATGTAATTATTTTTCATAATTAGTTTGCTTTTCTAAAATATTTTAATGTATGTATTGTCTATATTTATCCTTAATAAAATTAAATAATCATGGTTTTCAACTGAAATATTGTTAATATTTTTTGTAAAAAAAAAAAAAAAAAAAAAAGGAATACAATTTTAAATACTGTTAATGTGTAAATACTGTACTTTATATAAACTTTTTGGCATAGTTACATAAGATATTTCTTCAATGAAATATTTTTAGATTTTTACGAAGTGATAATTGAGTAGTATTGTATTTACAGTGGCCTTTTAGTAACTTATAGGTGCTGATATTAATAATGCCTTAAATGAAATAAATCGCTTGTTAGTTTTTAAGAAACTATTTATATTGTTGCCTGAGCCGCTAATAATATGTTATTTGTATCATTAAAATAGCCCAAGTAGCTGGTGCCATAAAATTTCTAAATTTTTATTGTTCTTTCAGGCTTTTAATAAAATAATATAACGTTATACTTCTTTTTTTTAATTTTTAAATTTCCCATGTTATAATAAATATTGAATTTTAATGCTCATTCTACTTATGTGTTATCCCTTGATAGACAGTTCATTGTTTACATAGTTTATCTATTAGTATCTAAGTTTTTGATATGTTTTCAATATATTTATGTTTATTGTTTCTAAACTAATTAAAAAATAACAACAGACTAAACAAATAAAAGTAACTTTGTTCATAAGCAACATAGAAGTGCTATCAGGTTGTGCCAGGACAGCAGCGTTCAAACCTGTCTACCTAATATCATTCTGTGCATAGGAACGTTTGTGTCTGCCTAATAAAATCTGTACCAGAGACACCTATAAAAACTTTTTTTACGTGATGTTGGCATGTTTTCAATCAAATATTACATACTTTTTTTTTTAATATACTATAATTAATTGGAAATATAAACAAAATTGTTTGGAAATAGAAATTTATATATAATATATAATTTTCTGTTTCCCTGTCTGATATTATCTGATTGGCAAGTTTTTAGTAAAATATTGTATACTATGTTTTAAAACATCTATGTATTAATTGATAAATAAATGAATTATAATACAAAAATATTTTATTGGCTTTAGAGCCTTTGAGTAGCAAATACAAAAAAAAAAATTAATACATACTAAAAAAGTGAAAAATCATAATAAAGTAATTTTCAGGTCTTAAAAAAAAAATATAATATTAATAACTTAGAAAAAAAATATTGACAGCAATACTCATTAAAATTATAAATATTTACAAAATTAATACAGCAGTTGTTATTAGTCTGTAAATATGTATATCAATTTAGGACACTTAGATTTCCGATCTCCTATAAGCCCTGATGAAGGCTGGAAATTCTGGCCGGAACGTTGGCACTATTAAATAAGCTTTTTCAACTTATTTGTGTTATTTATTTATTTAGTTATATATCCTATTATTTTTCCAGCATAGTTCTAATGTTTATTTTGATTCGTAAATAGATTCAAGGAACGGCAGATTGCTATAACAGACTGTGCAGAATTATGACCGTATATCCTTAGTTGCTCACTCAAGTCCAATTCAAAATGAGATTAGCATTTTCTCGAAATTCAAAACATACAACAAAATATTTTTAATATTTACCTCAACAGTGTATAAGTAGCCAGGTTGAGGATGCACCATGTAAGGTCACCATAGTATCGCATTAGAAATTTCTATTTTTCCAGTAAAACCATTTGATTTCATGTGATCATTTAAGGTACTGGCAACAGTTCTTCCATCATCATCAAACAAATCTACCCAATAGCCTGCTGAATTTGTTTCTTTGTTCCCACTAATGCTGATGTTATAATATACAATGCCTGAGGTTAAAAGTAGACATTTGGTAATTGAGAGTCAAAGAGATCAAAAATGGAGGAGATGGTTTAAGAGCAATTATTCGTTGAACAGCCAGAAAAATAAAAATAAATAAATAAAAAATATCTTCCAAGTAAATAGGTCTGTATAGCGTCTTATAGTCTTTTAGAGTTTTTATATATTTTTTTATTTAGTGAAAATCACATTTTATGGAAATTACCCTTTCTCTGGAGATTTATATTACATAGGTAATTAATTACCAATATTTCCCAAAACATTTAATAAAGTTTGAATCAGTAATCATTATTCTGAGAAGTTTGAAGTTTGGTCAGGTTTAAAACAAGGTAATTCTGTATCACCTATCTTATTTAATTTAGCACTAGAATAAGTTATTAGAAATGTGAAGCATACTGAAAAGGGATTTTGAAATAAACGTGCTTGGGTATGCTGATGATTATGATGTATTATTGGGTGAGAATGAGGAAACTATAAAACTAAATACTACGACCTTGATACAATTTGGTAAGGAACTAGGTCTCAAAATAAATATCGATAAAACAAAATATGTGGTTAGCAGTAGAAACAGGAACAATTTTGGTGATATAAATAAAGGAGGAAATACATTTGAAAAGATATTGTGTTTTAAGTATTAAAGTTCTACAGTATGTAGGAAAATGAAATTTATTATTATTTTTTATTTATATAATAAAAGTGGGGAGGGAATGCTTGTTATTTTTCAATTTTGAAAACGCTTAGCTCGCATCTTCTGTCCAGAAACTTGAAAGTTAGAATTCATAAAACTATTATCCTTTCTGGCTGCCAAACATGACCTTTAATTCTGAGGGAAGAACATCACATTAAGGTTTAAAATAAATTATCAGGTTAAATATTTGGACTGAAAAAGATGAGTTACCAGGATAATTCAGAAAGGGATATATAATGCTAAATTGAGGGAACTGCTAATGGTAAATATAGTTTAGGTTAAAGCATTGCATGGCTTGTAAGGCTATAGGGCTTAGTAATAAATTGATCTTTAGACTGATCTGGAACATTTTGGTTTGGGCAGATATGGAACCAACTAGGCACTAAACCCACAATCCCTAATTCTAACCACTAAAATTCTACATTGATGTCACTGTTTATACTGACAAGATCAAAAGTTTAATTTTACTCATTGAAAAAACATCCTAGAATAATAATTCTTTCTTATACAATTACTTAAAAAATTAAAGAAGCGGAAAATTTTATGAATATTATTTTCAAAGGCAACATAAATATTTATGAGAAATATGTTACTTAAAAAAAGATATTTTTACTCATTGAAAAAACACAATTAGTAGCTACATTATTTCTCCTACCTCAGTAGTGAAGTTAGGAAAGTTTTGTAATCATGCAGGAAATGAAAACAATTTATGTCCTCAGAATCAAAAATTTTCACTCGGATTTTACATTTTAAAGATCAAATTTGGTTCCATGTATGTTTGTGATTGAGCTTAGTAGATGGAACTGATAATCCGATTTTTATGAAATTTTTAGGGATTGTGGGTTTAGTACCTAGTTGGTTCCATATCTCCCCAAACCAAAATGTTCCAGATTTATTACTAAGCCCTACAGCCTTACAAGCCATGCAATGCTTTAACCTAAACTATATTTACCGTTAGCAGTTCCCTCAATTTAGCGTTATATATCCCTTTCTGAATTATCCTGGTAACTCATCTTTTTCAGTCCAAATATTTAACCTGATAATTTATTTTATAAAATAAATCTGAACAAAAATCAAAGTAGTCAACATCAGTTTCTAATTTATTTTATACCATACAAACAACCAAACCCCTTGGTTTTGTACAGATAAAGTTTATTTAATTACCTCCTAATATTTTTCTTTTGAAAAATCAATAAAATTTCTTGACCAAGAATGTTCACTCTTGGGTTGTGCCTGGAATCTGGATAGGTAGAGGGGAGACATTTTTTGACCTTTGTAACTGAGTTTTTAATATATTTACATTTATTCTTTCTAAGCTAGTTACAAAATGAACACATGTACAAAAATCAATTTAGTTATAAGAAGTATAAAATTATAATCGGATTGTACTAGAAGATTCACATCGATTTACAAAGGAGTTTATTGTATAAAATATTAAAATCAATTGCCTTTTAAAATTCAATATGTTTTGACTGCTGGGACGTAACAGGGGCAGTGTATTTGTTCAAGTCATCAGGTAAATCGAAGCCATCTAACTCATGGGCAAGCTGCATGTATCTTTTTCTCAAATGCATAGCTGCTGCTTTTGGTTGTCGGTTTCTTGTAAAGACACCTTTCATGTTTCCTCCGACTCGAGTAGTGGCTATAGAAAAAGGTACAAAATAGTTTTGGAAAACAAAATATTTCATTTTAAAACTAAATGATCTATTTTATAAAAAAATTGATGTTTACTTTACAATATTAATGAGATGAAAGAAGGAAAAAGCTGGTTTTAGGATTAGTATAATTATGTTTTGTATCATCTTTGAATATTATTATTTGGCCTGGAGAAACAGATTCTTGTTAAATTAAATTTGGTATTATTTATTGGCATAAAATATATAGGAAATGTTTAGTAATTATGTTATGTTTACCTTCAGTATTATAGTTTGATTTATTGTATATAAAGTATTTTTTTTCTTGTATCAACAGTTTTATAGTATTATCTTAATTATAAACAACTTTTGAAAATCGATAAATGCATAAATTTTAATTTTTCTCCAATAAAAATATATTAATTAAAATTTTATATATAAAAAAAATATATAATTGTTAAAATCGATTTTACTTTGATAGAGTTAGAGCAGATGAGGCTTCCATATTTTTATGATCAACTGAGAAATGAAGTGACTAATTTAAGACATTTTTTTATGATTTTACTTGCGAACATCTCTGCTACCTAGTAAAAATTATACTGAAATTTTAATGAATTGATTAAATATACCTTGATCAGTCTTAAAGTCTGCAAAGTTCCAAATCATCTCACCAATGAAGAAACTATTATTTTTATTCCTAAGAGTGTCAAATGCTTTAAAATGTTCTGAAAGCAATTCTACTTGGTACTCTTCAGACCATATGTACTCTGGCATCTAAAAATTACAAGTTTTCAATCATTTTGATAATAATGTCAATAACTAATTAAATACATTTTTTTTGTTATATTGATTTATTTTTTCAAGCCTAGATGTTCAATGCACTAAAAAAATTGATTCACCTGTAAAACTTGAACCATGGAAACTTCAATAGATTTTGTGATTTGATTAAGTCAATAAGTTAGTAAGTCAAAATGATCATTAATTTGGTCACCACTGTAATTAAGGAATTCCATTTGCTTGAAACATCATTTCTAAGTATTACATCATCTCATTTTTCAATTAGAAGAGACAGTGGACCAGAACATTGTATTATCTCAAATTTAACACATTCAAACATTAAGTTTCTTTCATTTATGGGGGATAAGTACAAATAGTTGCACACATGAACAAGTCTATACATGTCCAGCATGGGGTTGGAACAGTGGAACAAGTGTTCTGTTGCTTGTGCCACAGAAAAAGACAAAATTAACATGTTATTTAAAAATAGAAAGGTGGAAAGCTGAAATACTGTAGAGGACTGTACAGCTCATGCTAGCAGAATGTTTAAAATCCAGAAAGAGTGAATTAATAATGGACCTAGATAAAAAATGGTCTGATGACTGTTCTGACCAACACAAAGAGATCCATGAGAGCAGTTATTAGGTAGGTAAGAATGAATATGGAGTTGATTTTTCAGAGAATAAGAATCTCATCCTGGTGTGGCCAAAGTCCACTTCATCTTTTGATAGATTTTCCACCAAATATTAAAAAAACAACAACACATAATTAGGGTCAGGAGGGGCCAAACAGGCAATTAGTATTTGAAGTTAAGAAGGATTCAGCACGGTTTGTATTTGGATGGGTCAATCTCCAAAGAGGAGGACCTAGCTACCCAAATTTCCACTGGCAATCCTTTTAAAGGTAAGTGAAGCCTAATTTTCTAATCTGACATAATATAGCTCCAGATAAAATTTTTTTTCTTCAATCATAAAAATAACTTTACCAGGTGAAGTCCTGTCATCGTATCAGCACCGTATTCAGTGACAAGAACAGGTTTATTGTGCTTTGAGTGCCACCGTTCTGCTTCTGCTTCAAGATTATATTGTATCACTTCAGTTTTTCCTGGATATGCATACCAACCGTTATATCGATTGAAACTAAGGATGTCAACAACTTGTCCCTGAAAAATCACCCTAAATGTAATATATAACTATACTACTAACAGTACTAACAGTTTGATGCAAAGGAGCTGTTCAAATGTGTTATATATAACAGCACTAACAGTACTAACAGTTTGATGCAAAGGAGCTGTTCAAATGTGTTATATATAACAGCATATATGCTATGCATTTAAATAAATACAGGAAAAAGATAATTAAAGCATGCAAAAGATGTATGATTCTAAGAAATTTCAATAACTCACAGCATA
>NW_027106467.1:628797-630423 GCF_000696795.3 Halyomorpha halys
AATAATAATAATAAAATAAATAATGAATATAATTTAACAACAATCTCTGTATGCTCTAAAACCAAAATTTTACCTTTGGAGCCATTTATGTCAGTATAGACAGTAACATCATCAATGTACAGATCTGGTGTAGTATATAAATGAACCGATCGGTGAATTCCAGCATAGTTGAAGAAATCAAATGTGTATTCCTGAACAGTTTTTTCTCCACTTAATCTTCAAAAGATAAAGAACAAGATGAATATGAATTGTTATTGCAGATCAAAATGGATTACTTACTTAAGAAGAGAACTTACGTTGGTATCTTACTTAATGATCCTTGAGGCACAGTGGTAGGACTTAGTGTATTGTCAACTGCAACAGTTATTCTATTTTCAGTTCCATAATTTAACCACTCAGTTATTTCCTGTTGGAATGGTAGGTGACCAAGATCATGCTGAACTACATGCTTGCCATTGATCCACTAGAAGTAGAAATTAGAAAGGAAACGTTCCAAAATTAGAAACCAATCTGCATAAGTAATTCTGTAATAATTATTAAATGGAGTGAAATGAAAATAACATTTATCCTAGGAGATAGTGTTCCCTTAATATTATAATTTCTAAGAGTACCTGTTTAAATTGTGATAAAGGAGAGTATCACGAGTGAAAGTCTTGGTTAAAGAAGTATGAAGTTAAGAAAAAAAAAGTTGGTAATTTAGTAATTATTAAGTTTATATAAGAATTTTAATTATAATGTTTTGGATGTTACTTTTTTTAAAAATATTATTATCATTATCATACCAAAACAAGCAAACAAAAATCTTTCTGGTGTGGATGCTATTGATTGTAGATGCATTATAAGAACTTGAGGAAAGGGAATAGGAGCGGATCAGTAAGGAAAATCTAATAAGTAAAACTTATTTTTCATTGTGTACCAATGCTGCAGCCTTGTAGGACTTCATCAGAACCACTGGTGTAAATTTCTATAACAAGTGTTGTAGTGTAGTAGTGTGGTGATGCCAGATGATGAATTATTCTTGTTTTACGGCTATTGTGACATAACAATATGGTGTACAAGTTTCACAACAAATTTTGTGATGTAGTAGTGTAGTTGTATAGTATTAGTGTGTTATGGTGGTGTAGAAGTTCCACAATGGTTGTAGTAGTGTATCTCTTCTGCTGGTTTAGAAGTTTCAATCATTATGAAATTTCTATCCCAGTTGGCTTGATGAAGACCTTCAACTTAGGATGAACTGTTGACACACTATAAAAAATTAGTTTTATTTATTGGTGATCTCTTCAAAAAAACTTGATTCTTTTTTGCCTGATTGATAATCAATGTACGTAACCACAGGTAGACATAAGGCAGAAGACTTCCGGCGTAAAGTTTTGGGATCAGAAACCTGATCAAATGTTACTGTAATTAATTTGGATAAAAATAAAGAATATAAGATAATAGGAATATGAAACTGGAAAACAAACAAATATTCTAGCTCACACATTACATTTATAATTATTCATAAACCAATGGATTACAACTTACCACATGTGCAAGGTAGTTGACACTGCTAAACCTGATCCAAACCCGGAGGTGTTCATTTTGCCAGGATTGAGGTACGAAGAAAGTTCTGTCATACCAGACAAA
>NW_027106467.1:630473-631631 GCF_000696795.3 Halyomorpha halys
ATCAACTAGTATTGTACAACTGCCAAAATAATAATAATAAAATAAATAATGAATATAATTTAACAACAATCTCTGTATGCTCTAAAACCAAAATTAATATTTGTATTGGCTTAAATTTTGAATTTTTCTACTCCTGGAACTTGTTTTTTACACCAATACTCTTTTTAGCTTTCATCCTAATATTTTAAGTTTATTCTTGAAGCAATATTTTTAATTTTATTGGATTTATAATCAGATCCGAGGAAGACTGGCTTGTTTTAGTAGATTAGATGGAATTACAATATCACCATACTAAAGTTGCTCCCTCAAATCAAATTCAAAATAAGATTAACATTTTCTTAAAGAGTTAAACATACAAATAGAAATGTTAAAGATTTACCTCAAGAGTATACAAGTAGCCTGGTTCTGGATTCATCATGTAAGGCCACCATAGTTTTGCATTAGGAATCTCTGTATAACCGTTGAAACCATTTTGTTCAATTCTGTTATTTAAGGTACTGGTTACGGGTGATCCATCAGCATCAAACAAACCTACCCAACAGCCTACTGAATTTATATCTTCTTTCCCACTGTAGGTGATGTTGTAGTATACAATACCTGTGTAAAAAATATTTTACATTTTTTAGACTAAATTTATAAGCTACTTAACAATATTAAGGCTAATAATGAACTTATTGATAATAGAATAATATAATAGAACATAAATATATTACATATGAAATCATCATAACAATGATCTCAGGCTTAATGTTGAAAAAACTAACATTCCGAATACCTTCTTAATTCCTTTCCTTACAATTCCCTACTCAACTCTTATCGCTGACCCATTCAATTTCACACCTCAGTTAGAAAACCTTGGAGTGATTTTTGATCAGCACCTATCCTAGAATGAATATTTTCCCTTAAATTACATGGAAATCCATTGCTATCCTTAAATAGTTGCTAGGATTCCATAATTCAATGCCCCTCAAAACACATCAGGTCCTAGTAACCTTTCTCATTTTCTGGCACAATAAAAAAAAAAAAACAGAAGTAAGAGTTGACGTTAAAAAAAAAAATCAATGATAGAGATGGAGGAGGTGGCCTGGGATCAACTAGTATTGTACAACTGCCAAAATAATAATAATAATAATAAAATAAATAATGAATATAATTTAA
>NW_027106467.1:633866-635452 GCF_000696795.3 Halyomorpha halys
ATCAGTGGCTTATTAATTTTGTAATTAACAAACAAAGTTTAAGTTGTCTTTCTAGAACAAAAGAGTAATTTAAACTAGGTTTGATATGGGCAACAGAATTAATATATTGATAATATAAATTTTAAACCAGATGGAAAGGCGCTAGGGATCGGTTAAGGGACGAATGGCTATCTGGAAGTTTCATATCTTTAAGAAATTTTCCTGAACTCAGAGATTCTGGGTCATGGATTCTCCCGATTTTATCATATCTCCAACCAGAGTTATGCGTGGAGTCCCAGAAGCCAGTGGAGAGCAAGGAGAATTTGGGAAATTGATTGTAAAAGGAAACTGTAGGGAAAAAAAATGTTTACATCTTTTTATATCTGATTATATGTGTAATTTATATATGTCCTATTACGGATTGATAAGTATGCGGTGTGAGATAGCAACCTGATGTGTTTAGCCAGCATAGATAAATAAAGTATTTCTCTCTCTCTCTCTATTTCATATATCGATGGCTTAATTTGCAGTGGTGCTAGGAACATTTCCATTAGCTTTGCACATAATAAAGGCTCTCCCTAATTGGAAAATTATTTTTTTGACTGTACAGACTTAGATATAAATTCTAAATCTGTTTCGTCAAAAAACTAAATGTAAAGTTATAATTTTCCTAAAAGAGAGAACATTTAATTGTATTGTTTCTAAAGATAGGAAATGTACTTAGCACCAATGTGAAATAAGCCATCGATATATATTATTTTGATTTTTTTTCTTTCTAAAGTATTTTTATTACTTTAAATTATTTAATAAGCATAACATTGTAAAGTTAGTGGAACTGGTGAATGACAGCACAAGAGAGGCTCATCCGGCAAAGCCTTAGTGAGCAGGCCAAGGACCTCCTCGGTCTCTAGCACTCAAGAGTTATTTAAATAGTTAGTGTTATCTTTTGCAAGATGCTAAATAGTTAGTGTTATCTTTTGCAAGATGCTAAATACCCGCATTATCAATCATTAAAAGACAATTTTGTAATAAATAAGTATTAAGAAAAATGTTTCAACGGAATTCGAGAATCTGACGAAACTGAGAAGCCCCATTAAGTATTGTAAATTATTTTCTACTTCATCTTGTACTTACTAATTATTATTTATTGATTGTAGTGTTTTATGTCATACATTTACTGAACTAATTTTTTTTTTTCAAAAAAAAGTTGTACTATAAAATACATTTTTTGAAAGGCTAAAATAACTTTTACTTAGAGGAAATTAACTAAGTAAGTTTTATCTAATATACATTGTGTCGAATAAATAATAACTGTTAACTGTTAAGTAAGTATATTCTCAAGAGAGAGAGAAAGAAATTTATTCAATCATGCTGCCCAAATACATCGGGTTGCTACATTACACAGCATACTGATCAATCCGTGATCGGCATATATAAATTTATAAATTACATTTTTTGATATGATACAATATAATAGAAAGATAACATTTTTTTTTTCCCCCACAGTATTCTTTTACAATTAATATCAGTCTACAAACTATTACAAGCTTTTCAATTTATTCCTTTTTTTTTCTTTCCCCTCCATTTTACAACCCTTATTTCATTTT
>NW_027106467.1:635502-640012 GCF_000696795.3 Halyomorpha halys
ATCAGTGGCTTATTAATTTTGTAATTAACAAACAAAGTTTAAGTTGTCTTTCTAGAACAAAAGAGTAATTTAAACTAGGTTTGATATGGGCAACAAAATTAATATATTGATAATATAAATTTTAAACCAGATGGAAAGGCGCTAGGGATCGGTTAAGGGACGAATGACTATCTGGAAGTTTCATATCTTTAGAAATTTTTCTGAACTCAGAGATTTTGGGTCATGGATTCTCCCGATTTTATCATGTCTTCAACCAAAGTTATTATTATTTTATATATCGATGGCTTAATTTGCAGTGGTGCTAGGAACATTTCCATTAGCTTAGCAGACATCATATACTTAAAGGTTCACCCAAATTGGGAAATTAATATTTTGACTGGACAGACTTATACATAAATTCTAAATCTGTTTCGTAAAAAAACTAAATGAAAAGTTGTAATTTTCCTAAAAGAGAGAGAACATTTAATTATATTGTTTCTAAAGATAGGAAATGTACTTAGCACCAATGTGAAATAAGCAATCGATATATATTATTTTGATTTTTTTTTCTTACTAATGTATTTTTCTTACTTTAAATTATTTAATAAGCATAACATTGTAAAGTTAGTGGAACTGGTGAATGACATTACAAGAGAGGCTCATCCGGCAAAGCCTTAGTGAGCAGGCCAAGGACCTCCTCGGTCTCTAGCACTCAAGAGTTATTTAAATAGTTAGTGTTATCTTTTGCAAGATGCTAAATAGTTAGTGTTATCTTTTGCAAGATGCTAAATACCCGCATTATCAATCATTAAAAGACAATTTTGTAATAAATAAGTATTAAGAAAAATGTTTCAACGGAATTCGAGAATCTGACGAAACTGAGAAGCCCCATTAAGTATTGTAAATTATTTTCTACTTCATCTTGTATTTACTAATTATTATTTATTGATTGTAGTGTTTTTACGTCATACATTTACTGAACTTATAAATTTTTTTTTACAAAACAAAAAGTTGTACTATAAAATACATTTTTTGAAAGGCTAAAATAACTTTTACTTAGAGGAAATTAACTAAGTAAGTTTTATCTAATATACATTTTGCCGAATAAATAATAACTGTTAACTGTTTTCATTAAGTAAGCTTTTTTTCAAAATTTAAAAAGAAAAAAATATTTTTAAAATGGTAAATGTGTCTATTAGAAATATGCGATGGAATAAAGTTCCCTAGGGCTTTGCATCAGAGAAAAGCAAGGTCGATACAACCTTTGATATAAAATAGAGGAGCCGAAACAACCTTTGAAAGAAATTTAGTTCAAGGAAAATCACATTAGTGGAGACTTCCTTTCAAAAAAGTGGTGCAGTACGCGAGTTAAGGAACCGGTATCATAAATTTAAACAATTGCCCCTTGCCCAACTGAACCTAAGGCACTTTAGATATATGGTTGCATATGTCCACTTTCTATAGTATAGAAAAGAAACTCAATAAAAACAACTAGGTTCAAATAAGGCCCTTGAGACCATTCTAACAGCCCTTTCAAGCCCTATATCAATAGGAAAGGCTAGCTGGTACTTAAGCAGGTACATGCTGTCATCTAACAATGGACTTGCATCAGTCAAACTATTTTATGGTTAACATATGTAAGTCAGTGCACAAAAGTCTTAGGTCATGGTCCCTTTCTTAGAAATCAGACCTCCCAACTTCTCGCCACGCCTTTTCCCCCTTCCAAATATTTCCTAAATTATCTGATTGGTCCAAACCCCTTCTCCTATTTCATTATTCTTCCTATCCCCTCTTCTCCAGAGTACATATATATTTTCCAGCTCTGACTAGCCAAGGCAGATAGATATTTGTAATCATTAAACTATGTAGTTCTTGTAAATATATTAGAATAAAGTCATTTTAGTCTTCACTGATTTTTGTGAAAGTTATTTCGCGTAACACACAACTATGCTTACCACCTTACGTTCCCAATTTTCTTGTTGATTGGGGGAGTCGAGTTGAGGTTGTACAATTTTTATCGATATTCGATAAAAATGGTCGAAGGACCAGAGAAAGAGAAAATTTTGAATAAAAAATTTATTTTAACTAAAAAAATTGTTAATAAATTAAAAATTTATTTTTCTATTAACCTAAACATTCGTATTTCAAGGTTTCTCGAGGTGCGAACATAAATTTTGTTCTTGCCAAAATTTCTAAAAATAAGGCCAAGTACAAAGAATGGGATCCCGAGAGATCGGCCGCTTTCGGTTGTTTACAGTCTCTTTTAAGTCCTTTCCCAATTTGTCCGATTGTTAATGATCAAAGTCTTCTATATTTCATATTTATCATCTTATTATTATTATTAACATTGAGAGATAGTATTTCAAATAAACAATTAAAGGTACTTTATAGGAAGTTTTTTTTTAAATTCGTATTTGACTCCTATCAGACAATTTTAATGAGGAAAACACCTAGGTGATATTATAGATCACTTGATTGTACATCGAAATACTTAGTTTATTAAAAATCATTAAAGCCGTTTTCGAGAAAATCCTTAAAAAGTATAAAATCGATTATGTAAAGAGGCATCGATTTTAATAAAAAGGTTACTGCAAATACAGTAATATCCTAGACATACACTGCCAAAAATTGACTTCAGTTTTGTACGACTTTTCGTTTTTGAACGAAGGTCTGTTCACTCACGCACAGACTCTCAGGCCATTTTATGATACTTGGTAATTTAGACTTGGGGACATCAGAAAGTGTATTTCCGGTGAAAATTCGAATTCAATATTTTTAACGATTGCAATACTTCCCCCTACTATATCTTGCATATATAGTAAGTGTAAGTAAATATATAGTAAGTGTATAGTATATAGTATATAGTAAATAAGTAAGTATATAGTAAGTGAAAGTAAAAAAAAACTGTAATTAAAGTAATGGGTACAATCTTATTGAAAAGGGATTATGAGGTACTGTATGCCGCAGCTCTTTTTTTACCAAAGCTTGACAAAATGGCGACTTACCGAGATCATGCAAATCAGAAGACAAATGATAGACTGAAGATTTACTCAATATTTGGCTATTTAAATGCTGAGCAATCAATAACTACTTCAATAAGTGGAGGGAAGGTTGATAATACATTTTTATAATCTCAAGTTATTGTATAACAATTGACAATTGTTTTTATATGATTATTTTTTAATTATTGATGCAGAATATTTTTTACGAAGATAATGTCAAAAATTTAATGAATTACAAATTGTGGCCATAATTTAAGATAAGATAAAGAATTTCATATTTTGAATTTCAAGCCTTGACAATCTGTATTCTTTTTTGTCTGTGTGCTGAGTTGCAGTCAGGTCTTTATATGTTGAAAATAAGGTGTTCTGTAACTTGTCGGTCTGGGGTTGGTGGTGGTATACAGATTCAGTACGTGCGCTGTCACGTTGTTGATAGTAATCAGATAAAACGTCTGCCTGTTCTGCGGGAGTGAGAAGCTTATCGCTTTGGTGTAGTTTCACCGATTTAGATTTTGTGTTGTGACTTCGGACTAGTTTCTCCAAAAATTATTGGGGTCGCTGTGTGTGCGGCATAGTTGTTCATGTCATAGGGACGTTTTCCACTGCGACATAGGGGATGTTATTTGTCTGGTGAGGCTGTTTATGATTGGTCTGTAAGTCTGATCTTTAGTCCGGTACCAGTAGTTTTTAACGTTGTTGCGTTGTTTGATGAGAGTGAGTATGTGGCGGGGTGGAGTTGGTGTGGGTGTAAAAGTGGGTATGAAAGCGTTGGTGGCGTCAGGTATAGTCTGTTGTAGTGTGTTTATGTCCTGAGGGGTGTTGAGTGTTGTAATGTTGGATATGTTGTCATGTACGTGTTTTGACCTTTGTAACTGAGTTTTTAATATATTTACATTTATTCTTTCTAAGCTAGTTAAATAATGAACACATGTACAAAAATCAATTTATTTATAAAAAGCATAAAATTATAATCAGATTGTACTAGAAGATTCACATTGAATTACAAAGGAGTTTATTGTATAAAATATTAAAATCAATTGCCTATTAAAATTCAATATGTTTTGACTGATGGGACGTAACAGGGGCAGTGTATTTGTCCAAGTCATCAGGTAAATCGAAGCCATCTAACTCATGGGCAAGCTGCATGTATCTTTTTCTCAAGTGCAGAGCTGCTGCTTTTGGTTGACGGTTTCTTGTAAAGACACCTTTCATGTTTCCTCCGACTCGAGTAATGTCTATAGAAAAAGGTACAAAATAGTTTTGGGAAACAAAATATTTCATTTTAAAACTAAATGATCTATTTTATAAAAAAAATTGAGATTTACTTAACAATATTCAAATTAATGAGATGGAAGAAGGAAAAAGCTGGTTTTAGGATTAGTATAATTATGTTTTGTATCATCTTTGAATATTATAATTTGGGCTGGAGAAACAGTTATGTTTACCTTCAGTATTATAGTTTGATTTATTGTATATAAAGTATTTTTTTTCTTGTATCAACAGTTTTATAGTATTATCTTAATTATAAA
>NW_027106467.1:646057-647600 GCF_000696795.3 Halyomorpha halys
CACAAACAATTAAAGAAAACAGTATTTTTATCAAAGTGGAAATAAATCTATTTAGGGATTTAGTGAAAAATTGAGCAAATAAATTAAATCCTTCCATTGATGTAAAATCAAGCATAAGCCTGTATAGACCAAAAGAGGGATTTAACAAACTTATATATGGGTATTAATAAATAATAATCACAGAGAATAAACTGGTATATTGAAAGACGTTCCAAATGAGTTATTTGTATGCAGTCATCTCCCAATACTTTTGCACATTACAAAGAAGTTTTGGGCGAGAATAATAAACAAAAGTTAATAAAAAATTTATATTTTCATGCAGTTTATTATAGGATTTATTATTTGTTCATTCTATAACAAAAATAATCAAAGAATTATTTTAGAAGTATTCTAGCTATAAATTCATGGTTTGGTTTGCCATTTGTGGGTTGGCTTGAAAAGAAAATGCCACATGCTCAATTTTAGAAGAAAATTGTAAAATATTTGGATTCAATGGTTTTGATGAAGATGTTTGTGAAGAAATATTTCGGATGTTCAAACATATACAATGATGTTGAAAAACACATTCTTAATTCAAATTCTGCATGTGCGAACTACTCTAGTTTAATTTCTTTAGTTCAGAACAAAACGTATCAACTTATTAGATTAGACAAAAAATAATTAATTTGAGGAAGAATTCATTTATTAGAGATTTCTAAAAGATATTAGAAATTTATACCTTTGAAAGCCTGTCTGCAAACCAATTTTCTTCAAAACCTTGTGTAGAATTATTGCTGGCACGGAATCTCCATATCCCATCCAATGATTTGACTTGCCTTGTTTCACTCTCCCTAGGGTAGAGGATACCACTTTGGGCTGTACTCAAAAGGGTCATCAGTGCTCCAAGAATGAGCCAACACAACTCCATAGCTGTAAAGAAAAAATATTACTGTTTGTAAAAAAAATATTGTGAGAAAAATCCATAGGTGATGTGATAAAAAAGATAGAATTCAAAAACTGATGGAGGTGAAATAGAAGATCCTTTCATTCTTTGAAGAAAAAAGACTAAATTGCATTGAACACAAATTAAAAGAATGTTTAATTAAAGATAATTACGGAATTGGAGGTGGGTGGAACTTGGAGGAAGGAGTATTGTGGATTATGGAGGGGGTAAGTTGGCAGGAAAAGTTAAGCCAAAATGATGGACCAGAGGTGTGGAAGGATAGGAGTCTTTCTATTCCACTTACTGCCTTCTGTTTAAGTTTATATTACTATGGCAAAAATTCCTATTAACCTCAACGTAAATCTAAGCACCATGTGCGTGGCCTCTTTGGTTTCATTTTTACTTTAAAGAAGAGAAAGGTTATGCCAACCCTCTGTGACAGAAGAAGGAAAAAATCAAGGATGCCCAACCCTAGGTACGCGTGCCACAATGTGTCACGTGAGGGTTCGGAACTGACACGCTACCTATCAGTGGCTTATTAATTTTGTAATTAACAAACAAAGTTTAAGTTGTCTTTCTAGAACAAAAGAGTAATTTAAACTAGGTTTGATATGGGCAACA
>NW_027106467.1:651540-654831 GCF_000696795.3 Halyomorpha halys
AAAAAAATTTAAGGATTATAAATCTGTATTCTTTTTTGTCTGTGTGCTGAGTTGCAGTCAGGTCTTTATATGTTGAAAATAAGGTGTTCTGTAACTTGTCGGTCTGGGGTTGGTGGTGGTATACAGATTCAGTACGTGCGCTGTCACGTTGTAGATAGTAATCAGATAAAACGTCTGCCTGTTCTGCGGGAGTGAGGAGCTTATCGCTTTGGTGTAGTTTCACCGATTTGGATTTTGTGTTGTGACTTCGGACTAGTTTCTCCAGAAATTATTGGGGTCGCTGTGTGTGCGGCATAGTTGTTCATGTCATAGGGACGTTTTCCACTGCGACATAGGGGATGTTATTTGTCTGGTGAGGCTGTTTATGATTGGTCTGTAAGTCTGATCTTTAGTCCGGTACCAGCAGTTTTTAACGTTGTTGCGTTGTTTGATGAGAGTGAGTATGTGGCGGGGTGGAGTGCGCAGGTGAATTGGTGTGGGTGTAAAAGTGGGTATGAAAGCGTTGGCGGCGTCACGTATAGTCTGTTGTAGTGTGTTTATGTCCTGAGGGGTGTTGAGTGTTGTAATGTTGGATATGTTGTCATGTATTTGTTTTGTAAAGTCAGTAGGTGGGATTGGTCTTGAGTACAGTTAGTGAATCTGTGTGGCTGTTGCGTGAGCAGTAGGTCAAGTTTGAATGTTTCTGATGGGTTGGATATTTGTGAGTTAAGTATTGGCGAAAGCAAAATGTCAGAAAAGAAAAGAAGGAATAAGATCTAACTCGCTTGAACTGCTGTAAAACACTGACTTTATTGTATTCGGTACATCTCTTATATAAGTTCGATCAGCTGATCCCCTCAGTCAGCTGACATCGAAATAACAGCTGACTCTTACCGTAACTTATGTATGATGGTATATTTTGTTTTGGTCTGGTGGTTTCATAGTGCATTCCCTTTGGCACAGTTATATGAGTGGTATATAGCGATTAGGTCACCTAGTATCATGTGTTGTATGTCTGTCACAGTGTCGCGCAGGAACGTCTTGAGTGTGTCCAGTTTCGCGCTCGGGCTTGGTATATACATGTGATTTTGTATGAGTGTTCGAGTCTGACTTGAATTGTGTTGGTTGCATGTTTGTTGTCGTGGAGTTTATGAGTCGGTAAGGGACGTCATGACGTACCAGTAGTGCGACGCCACCATGGATGGTGGAGTCTGTATATGATGTAAGCACGAAAGTGCGTCTGTGTATAGTTACTAAGTTTTGTGTCCGTCAGTGCAACTATAGAGAGCCTGTGAGAGGCCTGGAGGGTTTCTAGCTCAACTTTGCGTTAAATTAGCCCTGTTATGCTATAGTTGAGGATAGTGTGTCTATCCATGGATTCTGGAGAGAGTGTATTGAAACAAGAGGTTGAGTGTGATCATCAGTGTCGTGAACATCAATTTCATGTCCTGGAACATGGCCATGAGATTGGAAACCCATGCCGGTTCCGAAGACGGTGGTGATGATGTTGGTGGAGGCGGGCCATGAGATAGCCTCCCCGCGTAGGATGAGGGGTCAGATTTGGGAGTGGGTTTATGGGACCTTTTTACCTTTTCGCGTCGGTGTTAGTATTGGTGTATCGTTGTTGTCCTTTCAAGTACGTATTATTTGGAAACTGTTATTGAGAGTTATGTTTGGTTCGTCGTTTTGTCGTGGTTTGAAAACGATAGTTCCTTTTGTTGTTGGAAAGCCCTGGTCATTATTAATGGGTTCGTTATTTTGTCTTTTCAGGTTTATTTTTGTGTTAGGTAAAGTTTGTGGTCCGTCAGTGTGTTCCATGTCTTTTGTCATTATAATCGATGTTAAGATAAATAAAAGTTAAATCGAAAAAATAAATATTATAAATAACACAAATGGAATTTCACCAAATAATTGGAAAAATTAAATACTTGACTTCCGTGACCTCACATCGTGGGAGGAAGCGTAAACAAAACAAGGACACAGCAATTTTGAAAAAAAACCCTGAGAAGGTCAGCAGCAAGGCAGCAGAGCAGGCAGGTGTTGACGGGGTCACAGGCAGCACTCGACTGAATGACTCATGTGGTGTATATATCAATCAAATTGTATATATCAACCAAATCAATCGGTTGGGATCTGGTGTTTAATGAGTGGGTGGATGAACTTATAGTGGGGAGATCAAGGTACATATAGGTAGGTTTTTTGATTTTAAGAACTTGGAATAGGAAAACACCATGGAGGTATTGCCTTAGGGAAGTTGGATAGAGCCACTTCAACTCGATATAACAGCGGGAGACTTGAGAGAGCTTTGGAAACCCAAAGATAAATCTTACAAAGCAGTTCATGAGTCTCAACTCTACTTTTGTTTATTAAAATAAGTTTTACTAATAAAATTAATCACTAATAAACTGCTATCTATCATGCTATACCCAGTATAACAGTACTATTATACAGTTCAACCATTGCTATGAGCTAAATAATCATAAAAGTATTTTATTTGTTTCAAAAAATAAACATCAAACTAAACTTCTTCGAAGAGTAATTTTTATTCAAAGTTGCTCAATAATTTGTATCAAGTGATATTATTAAATAAAAATTATTTCATAACATTTATCCCTTACTTTAAAAAATAAAGATTATGCTGTAATTGTTATTGTGAAATTTATTGGAAAAAATTAATAACTATTTTGAATCCTATTGCTTAGGCGGGCACGAGTTACATCAGGCGGGCCATTGTTGAATATTCCTGCTCTACGCTCACGAGAGGAGTGCCAAGAAATGTCTCATCACTAAATTCAGTGAGTCTTTGCTTGGTGATTGAATCCGTAGAAATCAACAGACGTAACTTGACTAAAATGAGTTTATTAGACGTCTGTTAAAGGTTTATTGAAAACAAATGAAGAAATTGATTTGATTTTATACAGTGATAATTGTGCTAGCTAGAAAAAAAAAATCAATTTATGACAAACCTGTCGATTTATTAGAAAAACTCATAATTAGAGAAGAATTTTATAAAAGTAAAGGTATTACTACAGCTCTGAGTAATAATAAAATTATGGTCTAAGATGTGCCTTCTCAAAAACGTTCATTAATCCCAAGAAAAAACCAATCTGTTCTTGATTCAATAAATAAATAAATAATAAATCATATTTCAAAATTTGACAATTCATTCTTTAACAGCCTGCAAATTCTTGTTTTTACTCCAATTATTTAAGCTTTAGCGCATTTGCTCAGCCTCCTACTGGCTCATTACCAGTATTGCGGCGAGAGGGATGCGCTGGGATCTTTTGAGCTCTGTTCTACCCCTCACACGTG